>NC_071122.1:4992500-5050000 GCF_024256425.1 Clarias gariepinus | reverse complement strand
CCAGAAAACCTGAAGGAAACCAACTGGGAGAGCATGCAATCTCCATCCATACAGACCTCGATGCTGGAATCGAACCCTGAATGTTTAGCGAGAAGTGCTAACCACTAAGCCACCGTACAGATTCATCACAAAAACTGTATAGTGTAAGATACTGTATAATCTTTATTACAAACGGTCATTATAGTCCAATTACGTAATGTCTCCAAATGAAACTCCAGATAAAATATATAAGATACACAGTATAGATATCTTCTCATCAGCAAAGAAAAATACAATTTACTACCATTAGTACCAAACATGGAGTTATTTAGTGACTCATTAATACTATATAAGTGCAAAAGAGCTGAAAAATAGAGTATATTGTCTTTTGGGTAAAGACCATGGGGATGCTAAGGGTAACATAGTGTACTTAGCTGTTACTTTCCTTGTCACTGAGGAAGAAGTGTGAAGTATACACCTTTTGTACCTTTTGTCTATATAAGTGAACATATACATAATTTAGCTTTTAAGCTTTACTCTAAATAAGGATCATGACCCATTTTTTCATTTCATGAATGATTTTTAATTGTGCACTTTTAATTTTACAATTTCCAAAATAAATATTGAACACGATTAATTTATAATATAAAGTTTAAATCTAAAGTTTATTTATATAACGCAGTTCATATATGAGGTGGCTGCAGTCAGTGATTGAGGCTCTGGGTTACTGATCAAAAGGTCTGAATTCCAAACCCCAGCACTGATAAGCTAATACTTTCTGGCCCTTGATCAAGGCCCTTTAACCCTTTCTGCTACGGGACTTATGTACATGACAACCCGCAATGTATAAGCAACAAATAGAGTCTTTAAGGCTTAAATGTGAACTGTAAGATTCGGAGGATATCAGAGGTTTCTTGACGGTTTTGTTTTGATTCCTGATGATCTGAGAGACCTGGCTGGTGTAACTAAGTATATGACACTACTGTAATAATTTTAAATGATTCAGTAGAGATCTTTTTTTTTAATTCTTCTAAAACGATGATGATTTTAGAGACTACCTTTTTTGTTGTTATTTATTTATTTATTTATTTATTTATTTATTTTTACTGTTCAGCAGAAGGTGGCAGCATTCCCAAATTCTTCTCAACTCCTGTTTTATTTCACATCCAATAAGCCCAGTGATCACTTGGGGGGTATTTCCTAAGTGTCTTTAGAGAATTGAGTTGCAGCCCTAATCCAGCACAGCTGCCCCAGATAATCAGGTCTGATTAACCGGATTAGTCTGTGGTGCATCTGAAATATGTCTTCAACTTGTGCAACTAAAACATCCAACACCTACAATCCTGGTAGCACACCAACCCATGCTGTCAAAGACAATAAACTAATCCCCTAATGCAATTAATGAAGTAGCTGGGACAGTTTTTGAAAACAATCCAGACACACCCTTTCTATATTGTTATGCTCACACACACACACACACACACACACACCACAAACAGGTGAGTCAAAGGGAGGGTTGACCTGTATAGACACGTCCCACTAAGGGGTGGGTTAAAGAGACACACACAGACGGAGACACACACACACATGGACTCTGAAGAATGATTTTCTCTGTGCACACTCTCTCCAAAGGTCACACTGGATTTATCAGGTAAGGTTTATTTCCTATAAACTTTTAGTTCTGTAATGTGTCATCTCTCTCTCTCTCTCTCTCTCTCTCTCTCTCTCTTTCTCTCTAAGCTGTCTGTCAAAAAGTGCAAACACTCTTTACAGGTTCAGCCAGGCATTACTGCAGGCAAAGCAACACAGGCACACTTCCCCTGAGTGTGTGACTCAGTCCAACCCTCAGACCTGCTCATTAGGATTTGTCGAAATCTAAACATGATCACACTTTCAATACAGGTACTGTAAGTCCTACTGTAATTCTGCGCAGATGCAACAGGTTGTCAAAAACTGGATTTCCAAGGAATACTCGCTCTATTTCTGCTAAAGTTTTGTTTTTAGGATCTGTCTGTCCTTTGCAGTGACCTGTTCGACACATACATACTTTGGAAGTAATCACAGAACTACCAGAGCTTTATTACTGAAATATTTTCTAGCATGAGTGTGCATGCATTTCCTGTAATCCATAATTTAAGGTACATAATAAGGCCTTTAAAAAAAAACAAAAAAATTCCAAAGGTACAGCTAATGCACTCCTCCCAGGTGAAATACAGTATAGGCTGCATACTGGATTATATAGGTACAAACGGGTACCCTCAGGGTACCACCACAGCAACAAGAAAAAGTAACATTCATTTGACACCTTTTGTTTCTCAGTGTTCTAGTTTGTATTTGCTAATGTAAAGGAAATGTAGCAGAAAAAATAATAGTTGGACAATAGTAGTACACCTTAATTGAAATCAATTTATACTTAAGATTTAGGCACGGTGGCTTAGTGGTAAGCACTTTTGCCTTGCACCTCCCGGGTCGATGGTTCGATTCCTGCTTTGGGTCTGTGTGCATGGAGTTTGCATGATCTCCCCTGCTTGATGTGTTTCCTCAGGGGTATTCTGGTTCCCTCCTACAGTCCAAAGACATCTAGATTAGTCTAACTGGCGTTCCCAAATCGCCCGTAGTGTGTGAGGCAGCCTCTCTATGGGGTACCCCACCTTGTGCCACTTGAATATGTTCCAGCGACCCTGGATACAGGATAAAGTGTTTATAGATGATGAGTGAGTGACTATATTGATGTATTAATTTTTTTTTGCATAATCACTACTACTATTAAAGCATTTTCCATTTTCTGCTTAAAATCTTATTTTTACACGAATACATAATCGTATATTTAGAAGAACAAAACAATTTGTAGGAATGATAAACCATCTGCAATAACCTGAAAATAATATGATTCTTATCAAAGCACACAATTAGAATCAAGTTATGCTCTTGTGTGACATGAGTTTATTAGTGGTTTGACATAAAGCTATTGTAAAATTAAAAAACAATTTAAAAGACACTTCTAATATATACAGCATGTAGAATAATATTTAAGTTTTCTAACAGTTTCCCAGCAGAACAGTAGTGTTTACTAGTACTTAAAATGTATATATAAAAATACATACAGTATTAATATTCAAAAATAGCAAATATTTAAAAAAATTCTAAATATGATGAACATTTTTTTATTTTTTTTATTTTACAGGTTAGGTCAGTTTTCTGTATTAATTTGTTGTTCCAAGCAGATTGTAATTGTTTAAAAAAAATTATAAGTTTACAATATTGATGATATCTTAAAATATATTGTCAGCTTATCATGATATAATGTCATATCGGTCAGCCCTTATGGCATTTTTACCCTGTCATTTTTTTATTTTTTTTTTAGCACACTTTGCATAATTAGTGTTGTGTGTGTATATATATTTTTTAAAAAACAATACATTAGCAACCATAATAATTACATTCATGGCAGCTGCTTAGTGTTTACAGGTGAGATTTATTAATTTATGTATTTGTTAATTTTTTATTATTTTTTTTAGTCCTTATGTGAGTTCAGTAAAATTACTTATCAAAAAACAAAAAACCGGTTTGATTGTTTTGGAGAAACACCCTGTGCATGATACTGCAGTTTGTGCAACAACACACACAGGCTGATGGTAGTGCACTAGTTATTAAAGCAAGCTCTGTAGGATTATACGATTCTGGCTACGCATGTAATCTGTGTATACAGGCTTAGGATGAACTTTAAAGCATTATATTCAATTATAACTTGTAACATGCAGCTCTCCAAAGTGCTGCAGTTCATTCTAGGAACTTCACTTCATTTAAACATGAACAATCAAATAAATTACATGTACAACTTTTTATGAAAGCGATGATGTTCCTGTAGCACACATTATATCATAAAGTCTTATCATAAAAGAACTTCTTCTCTGAATCTGCCTCGTCGTAACACGTAAGTGTGTTCGTAAAAGAGTTTAAAACCTTGAAACGATCAAAACATCTGAGAGCTCAAGGGCAAAAGCTTGCAAAAGCAAACATGAGAGCAAACAGTGTGTCGACAAACCCATGTGGTGAGATATACACCTTGGGTGAGTGACGTGATGAAAAATATCACTATGCTTCATATTATCTAGATATAATATATAATAAACAATATGTATGATTTAAACTATGTTCAGCTGAGGGGGGTATTTGGACAGCATCACAATTTTCATATTACTGTTTCAGTACAACAAACACAATGGATTTTAAATTAAGCAAACATTGGCTTTCAGCTTTAAGTTGGAACGGTTTATTAATAATCAAAATATTGCATTAATTGTTGTATTAAGGATTTAGAGCTTATTTTGTTTTCCCTCTATTTTCACGGCTCCTAATCATAAATATTAGGATCATTATAAATATTGAAATGCCAAAACTTCTCCTTTAGTCACTGTGTTTGTTGATCTTTCTGTTATCTTTTAGGCCTTTTCCGTTGCTGAGCTCACCAGTGCATTGCTTCTATATTAAGAATGTCCCAAATTTGTGTTTTTGTCATTCCCAAAGTTTTTGTTCTCTCGCTGATGGGTCTGTTTTTTTTTTTTTTTTTTTTTTTTTTTTTAAGCCTAATGATCAGCAACTGTATGCAAATACAACACTTGGTATCCACTCTAGACCTCATTTTGTCATGAAGTGCTTAAAAAAAAAAAAATGGCCAGCAAACTGCTTATCAGTCAGAGGTACAAAGAGGGGAAAATAATCAATTTTCTCACTGTTAAAATACTTTGAATTGACTGCGTATATAGGATAATGTGTTTTTATAGGGTGTACAGTACAAAATGCAGGCTGTAAATTGAGAAGCATTGTGTGTGTTTCAGCACCTAAATATGAATGAAACAAGGACACAGAGGATTGGCCAAGAGCAAAAAAACATCGCCCAACCCTAATGCAAATGACATATTTGCACAATTACATATTCCAATAGGGAAATCTAAGGATTTCAACTTCATCACGGTGTAAATCACATTTTAACTTGGTTTCATTTCACCTCTTATTACCCTTTTTGTCCTTATTTAGTAGGAATATGTGAAACATTTTAAAATATAAACAGCAGAAACTGCTGTTGCTTATTTACAGTCGGTTCCTCAGTCGGTTCCTCTGCAATAATGATCCTCTGCAGTAATAAGTCACATAGAGCATGCATCAGATTATTAGATGATATTTGATCAAGACACTTTTAAACATTTCCTATAACAATAACATGTTAAAATACACTGACTGGCCAAAGAAAATGTCGCCATTTCAAAGGGATCAAACTATTGCTCTTTGTCAACTTTTGGAGCTAGGTTAAGAACCCTTCAAGACATTATCAATACCTGGAAGGACGGTGCTGAACCATCAACTTTGTGTAAGAAATATGAATGTAGATCACTAAAACACTTGGAGTGGCATGGTGGGAAAAGAATTAACAGTAGAAACCACAGCTATGTTTAATTGTAAAAGTAAGAGCATTTCCATACACACACACACACAGACACAATGTGATGTTTTAAACTCTCAGGATTGACAGCTATGTATCCTAAAGAAAACCACTTGTTAGTGAGAATAATAAAAAAAAAAGGTTTCCGTTTGCTAGGGAGAATAACAATTGGACTTTGGATCAATAGAAAAAGGTCATCTGGTCTGATGTGTCCAGATTAAGTTTATTCCAGAGCGACGGGAGAGTCAGGGTAAGAAGGGAAGCGCATGAAGTGATGCACCATCATGCATAGTGACTACTGGAGGCAGTGTTATGATCTGGGGTTGCTTTAGTTGCTCAGGTCTCGGCTCAGCAAGGTTATGAGGCAATAAGTCAGCCGGCGACCTGAAAGACCGGGTTATCACATCTAAGTATTTTTTTCTTGAGGAATAATTTTCACACATGAACTGGTCACCACAGTGTGTATTCAAAAATAAGGGTGATTACATTAAATCTTATTGTGCGACTTGTTTTGGCCAGACAGTGTATAACATTTCCATTAAAGTTCCTTTTAACTGGCTTCACTGAATGGATCAGATAACATCAAAGCATAATTCATCATGTGTAAACCACCGCTAATAAAGCACATGAAAGCAGCAAGCCTTTAATGGGTGTGGTTACTGATTATATGATGTGATCTTATAAAAGCATAATAGAAGCGGAAAAATGTACTACCAACATTTGCAATAAGTAATTACTTCATGGTTACAGTAAGCTTTTGCTGCTAAGCAATGAAACAAATTTTATATTCTATGGACAGAACAATGACTTGATTAGGATTGTTTATTATTAAGTAGGATTGATTTACAAGACTCTAATTAATAAAGAATTTATTATAATAGTTTAGGTTTGGAAATTGGATTCATGTTCAAAGCTTGATCAGATGTTTCACAACGACTACCTCAGGCAAGCACCCATCTGTTTTTATAAAAGCCAATCAGTCATCACTAGAACACAATGACTATAATAAATATGTTTACTGAAAGAGCTGATAAGTCTGAAGCAAGGTTCTGAATTTTCACCAGGATACACGCGATCAGGAATGAATCATAAAATCATTAAAATTTTTAATACCAAAAAAAAAAAATTTTATAGGAAGAATTACTGTTAATCATGTACAGTACGGCCTCAACAGTCACGGTGTATTTTGTTAACAAAACGGTCATCAGCTGATGCAATTTAATTATTTCTTTCTAACCTTATAGTTAATTAATGCTTCCAATTAAGCTGATGACCTGAATACAGTATATTGAATGGCCAGGTTATCACATCTATCGTGCATCGTAATCAAACCAAAAGGTATATAATGACACATTAGTGCAACTTTTTTCTGGTGACACGTCAGTGTACTTTAGCTATCCCAAAATAATCCACGCAAGTTTGAATAGAAATATTTGGCTATTTTTTATCTTGATCTTTAATATTTGGATATTTCTTGATCTTGAACTAAGGCGAAGAGTTTGTATAGCCTAACCCCAGACTTCCACTTTTAGGGAAATTCCATTTGCTGCCTTCTGATTGGCTAAAATATTGACCTTTAGTAAAGAGGGATGGAGGTTCAGCAGCTCATTAAAAGCTACAGGGAAAAGGTGAATTTGAAGCAAGAGTGAAACGAAAGGAATTTCAGGGATCCAGATTGCATTATCTGAGTGGTGTTCTAGCCGGAACACTATTTAGAAAGACTTATCTTAACTTTTGTTGTAAAACAAACTTGCGTACATGTTGCATAAAGTTCACGCTGTGCTGCATTCCAACATCAGGATGTTTTTTGCAGTTTGACGGCTTTTAGATCCTGTCCTGTTGCTCAGCAATCCTCGAGTGTGAACAGCCGAATTTTAGTTGCTTTTTACATGACTGACATATTAACACAGAACCATGTAAGGTTTTCACTAACATGGAGTGAGCTGCTATAATATAGCTAATATATTATGTGCATGTTCCAAAAAGCAAAGTGCTGTAATATAAAAAACACAGAACATAATACAGCATTCGTATTATTATTACTGAGCAATTATGTTCAGCGTTACCTGAAAATTATACTATGGCTGAAAAACCGGTTTTGTTAAACCAAATAGAATAAAGGTACTAAGGCACATGACTAAACGTGTGCATTAGATCAAGATAAAGAAATATCCAAATATTTTTATTCTGACTTGAGTGGATTCTCTTGGGATAGCTGTAGTACTGTACGTTGCCTCACCAGAAAAAACAGTCACACTAATAGATCATTATACAGTATACCTTTAGGTTTGATTAGATGGTCCTAGATAACCTGGTCATTCAGGCCGTAAGCCGACTTCATTTTATTGCCACATAACATTGCTGAGCTAAGACCTGAGCAACTGAAGCGACCCCAGATCATAACACTGCCTCCAGAGGCTTGTACAGTGATCACTATGCATAATGCGCTTCCCTTCTTGCCCATCCTTCTGGAAACGGCTCAATCTTGGATTCATCAGACCACATGACTTTTTTTTTTTTTTTTTTTTTCCTCCATCGCTCCAAAGTTTAATCTTTACGCTCCCCAGCAAACTGAAGACTTTTTCCTGTTGAGTCTCACTAACAAGTGGTTTTCTTATGGACACAGCTGTTTAGTCCCAATCCTGTGAGTTTTTATCAAGGCAAGGCAAGTTTATTTGTATAGCACATTTCATACACAATGGTAATTCAAAGTGCTTTACATAAAAGAGAAGAAGATGGTCATAAAAAGAAATAGAAAATAATAGCACTCAAACTTTTAAAATTATTTAAATTTGATTTAAAATAAAAATAAAAACAGCTCGTAATGACACTTTTGAAAACTACTTAAAATTTGATTTAGAAACAGTTAAAAGAAAATTATATGATTAAAAAAAAAAGTAAATATAAAATACAGTGCAGTCAGTTCGGACGTAGCACAGTGCTCATTTGCTAAATGCACAGCTAAACAGATGGGTTTTAAGTCTTGATTTGAATGTGACTAATGTTTTAGCACATCTGATCTCTTCTGGAAGCTGGTTCCAACTGCGGGCAGCATAATGGCTAAAGGCGGACTCCCCTTGTTTTGTGTGAACCCTTGCTACTTCTAACTGACCCGATCCTGACGATCTGAGTGGTCTGTTTGGTATATATTTAATAAGCATATCTGTAATGTATTTAGGTCCTAGGCCATTAAGTGATTTATAAACAAGTAAAAGTACTTTAAAATCTATCCTAAATGTTACAAGAAGCCAGTGTAAGGACCTGAGGACTGGTGTGATATGCTCAGATCACACTGTGTGTATGGAAATGCTCTTACTTTCACTAATAACATAGGCCTCGAGCATCACGATGCAACTTTCCCAAGTGTTTAATTGGTCTGTTCATGATATTTTTTTCCCCCCAACTTTTCTTTCCTGAGTAAAGTGAAGCATTCAGCACTAAAATGCCAGGTTTTAATAATGCCTCGATTGGTTCCTTAACACAAAGAAATGTCCAGTCAGTGTATTTCTCTTACTTTACAAGGTAACAGATGAATGCAGTTTTGTACATAGTTAAACACTGTTTAAGACAACAACATTTAAAAAATGTCAAAACCTAAGAAACTTGGTGTACGTAAGCCGCTGCACCCACTTCCTGCCTCAAACCGTTGGTATAGAGCCATTGATTTAGAACTGCAGCAGTGAAGTGTGTGGTCTAGGACGCTGCGGTGTTGCGTATAACCTATATAAATAAATGCATACTGAATCTATTTAGTGTCAAGGTAACCGGAAACATATATATATATATATGTGTATATATATATATATATATATAATGTGTATATATTAGTGCTGTCAATCGATTAAAAAAAATTAACTAATTAATCGCACATTTTTTTGCAATTAATCGCGATTAATCACAATTAAAAGACTGAAACTTTTTGGATATGTAAATGTAAATAATTAATGTAAACTCAAGACAATGAAACTATTTAAATTCAAATATGATTGTTTATTGGAATTTTTGTTTAACTTGTAACACAGATTTTCTCATGTAAACAACATACCTGCAATAAACCATCAATATTCTCCAAATTAACTGTTGGCTTGAAAGCCATATTTATTACAGAAATAAAAACACAGGTATGTGCCATTTGTGTCATTTGAATTTCAAAACAATCAATGCAATTTACATTGGCGAGGCCCTGTAGAGATTGTTTCGGTGGGGTGTTTTGCTTTTAAGTGATATGTCAAAGACGAATTACTTCTCTGGTATTTAAATTCGGCTTTGCAAAATGTACAGATTACTTTTGTTTTATCCACAGAACCATCCGGCAGAGTTTTATACTGAAACTTTCCGTCTAAAAGTCCTTCCTTGGTCTTATCCATACTACTTTGCACGTTGAACACACGTCGGCCACAACAGAAAATAAAAAAAACTGCAACCGCGTTAATTGCGTTAATTTTTTTTAATGCGTTAAATATTTCAAATTAATCGCATGCGTTAACGCACTAATTTTGACAGCACTAGTATATATATATATATAATGTGTGTGTATATATATATATATATATATATATGTGTGTGTGTATACGTTATCGAAGAGGAGAAATTAAGGCCCTAAGAATAATTTACAGTACTCCTTTCACTTAAAAATTTTTTAAACAAACAGGTAATACCAGAACATTCTTACAATGATAACCACATTGATATTCATACCATTGACTCATTTCATAAAAGCAGAGTACAGCTTAGATGACGGCTTCACAAAGAAGCCTGATCTTTCAAAGAGCGTCTTGTGCAAAACAAGAAAAATGGGTTTTTATGTTTAAACATGTTCCAACGATATATTGCAACAGTACTAACGCTCATCACCAATAGGCTGGAAAGTGGCGCACCCAGTAGGAATTATGGCTCGTGTTCAGTCAGAAGACTGACTGCCCGGATTACAAGTTTTATTTATGGAATTTTAATACCAGCGGCACCCACAGCAGTTTCTGCACATTCATTAATTCCTTTGTTAGTAAACAATGTGCCCAGTAACTTGAGTTAAACCACACAGCAGGGCTTTTAAACTCGTCCTTATTTTTGAAGAGCTCTGACATCCTATCTGTCAGGACTCGGTGCTGTAGATCAGGCTCTAACCTGCTTCAGGGGGTCTTCGGGTATTTTCTTTTCATTTAATATGACACACACACACACACACACACACACACACCTTAATATCAAAAAACAGGTGCAAGTGTCCAGATTCCACTTCGTCTATCAAACAAGGTAAAAAAAAATAATAATTAAATGATGTAATTCTGTCTAGTCAATTAAAAGTGTAATTTTTACCACTCCACGTCTTCATGCTGGAATAAGTTTGTACAGCATACAGAGACGGTCTTATACAACTGTGTGCTTCGAATGTTGGAAGAACCAAATGGGTGTGAAGATCCACATTCATTTGGTCATATTGTGTGTAATATATATGATTGGGAGTTATTGGGGAAAATATCTTTTGTTGTTTGAGAATCTTTGCATTTCCACCCCATTTTAATCTTAACACTTGTTAGGGTGTGTATACTGTAGGGTATAACTGAGCGGTGTCGGGTATAATAGTGAGATTTTGATAACTGCTTAATACACAGGTGTCATGACTTTTATAAAATGTCTGGACATTAAAAGACATTCTTTTGGACCTCAGTCCATTTATTGGTCATGATTTCATATCATGGCTTGGAGTATATTGTGATTTTTAGCCATATAATCCAAACCTAGTGTATTGTTTATCTCTGGTATCTGTCTCAAACTAATGTTAGGAATAACTTTTACACTTTTTGGACAATTTTTGTTCTATAATGTTTAAAGTTTTTTTAAGGGAATGGGAATTGGGGAAAGTGGATCAGACTGGAGTGTTCAAGAGACTGAAGCTTGTTGCCTCCGGGGTTTTGGAAATCAGTAGGCGGAGATCTTGAGAATGAAATGTGCTGACTTTCACCAGATTGCAGTCTCATTTGGATTTTTTTTTTTGAATGTCTCTTTTGCGAAACTCTTGAAAGAAATGTTTTTGTGCCGTGTTCCGTCTTGTTCTTCAGGTCTGAAGATGGACGGCGTCCTGGAGGCGACCATCGCGCTGTGCGGATGCAAAGTGCTGTGCAGCATTCTGTGTCTTCCCGCGTTCAAAGGCTCCATCTCCTCCGTCAGCCTGTGCTGTGTTTGCCTCTTACTCTTCACCGATCTCTCAATCACCAGTAAGCACATTTCCCATCATGTTCCTCTCTCCTGTCTCCATCCCACTCATATCCACCACCTTTCGTTTATGTTCTTCCAGTGTTCCTGGTGTACCTTTGGTCCGCCGCACCCAGACCGGTGTTTTTTCACCCGTCCTCTGATGTCATCGCCCTGCGCTTCATGCTGTTCCTCAGTGATGTGTACGAGGCCGTGTTGATGCTGATCCCGCTGCTGGTGGCTGTGGAACTGCTGGTTCGTCTCTTATGGGGCAGAGGGACTCTAATTCCGGTAACGGATGAACAGATGTTTGTAAAGGATATTAACGGAGATACCTGGGAGACTGAAATCCAGCAGAAAGGGGAAGAGAAGGAGAACAAGGCAGCCTTCCTAAAAGCTTTAGGTTTCCTTGGTTGCCTAATGGTGTGGTTCATGTGTGGGACATGTGCTGGGTTTACATGGAAGCAGGAGCAGGTGATGGTGAGATCCTGTCTGGAAAGTGGCAGCTTGCTGTCGACGTGCCTCCCCTGCTTTCTCACTGCTTCTTCACCAGTTAACCGGCAACTATTTTGGGCTCTACCCGCTGCTGTTCTCTTGCTAGCGTCCACTGGTGTTCTGAGTTTTATCGGAACAAAGCTGACTAAAAGAATGGTTAATCCGGAGCTGCTGAAATGCTCAGAGAACCCTAATGCTCTCCAACAAACACAAGCACATCCACACTCTCTTCCTGCTGCGAGCATCTCACACAATTGCAATGTTGACTCAGAAAAGACAGCCAACAGCTGGGCCATTCACAGCTGGCACAATGAGCGACCGTGGGCTCACACAAAGCCGGAGCCATTATCCTGGAGGACAGAGCTGGCTGACGGCAGTAAATTAGAAAGAGAAAGCGTCACGCTCGTCCTGCAAGCGAGCAGCACGGCCCTGAACGCTCACCAGAGCCGGCTTTGGCAGACTGTAAGGGAAGGTCCCCGCCTGAGGGGAGAACTAATCACAGGGCTGCTGTGTGGCCTTCTGGTGTGCGTCTTTCCTACAGTTCTGAGCACCAACATACTGCTCGTCAGCAACCTGGACACCCTGGCTGTGTACCTGGTGAAACATCTGCTCACACCACTGCACTGTAAATGAGAGGTTAAGAGGGAAGCATGTTCTCGCAGCACACCTCATGTCGAACGTTCCTGACATTCCAAGGTTGTTTGTCTGCTGGCAAGTGAAGGAATTTTAAGGAAAAATCCCGTAAGAATGGATAGGTGAGCGGGAATGCAAGTCCATGACCAGGCACCCCACGGACTTGTCCACACCTAGAGACAATTTAGAGTAGCTAATTTATAATTCCTGGTCATTCTTTTTGTTTTTGAGGAAACTGAAAAACCCATGCTTACTGAATGTGTAGGAAGAACCTACATAGAAGCTCCTCACAGAAAAATGTCCCAAACTTGGTGTCAAACCCCCAAGCGTCAAGCTGAGACACCAGCACAAGGGCTTCTGCTCAGGATTGTTTAATGTGATGTTTAACGCGTGATTGAGTTCAATGTAGTGATGCTAAACTGTGTTCTTTGATTTTGTAAATTTCAATAAATAATTTCAAGCCTTTATTAAATTAATAGCTGCATGAGAACTAGAATGTTATGATGTTGATCTGCTCTTGCAGATTCGTGTTCCACCGGAGACTTTTTATGCTGAAACACAGATTCCCAGAAGGAACACGTTTTAGACAGCAGGTTCGATGCCTTTATGATTTCATCAGCATTGAAAACACATCGAAGCCTAATTAACTGGGATGCCGTAATTGGCTGGTCACAGATGGCTGTTTATACGAGCTTGCTCGAACATACACACACACACACACACACATGCAATGCTTGAGTCTCTTATACGTGTTAAAATTTTTCAAAGACTTGGAAAACTTTTTTTTGCCTCTTTTGTAGCTGATAACCCAAACACGCCTGAACGCCTACAGAGGAAGAGATGTTTTTATGAAGTACAGTGTTTTTACAGTGAGATATTTCTGCAACAGTTTTATGGAAGGGGTCTCCGGTGTTGGTGCTCTGTACCAGTCAGAGTGAAAGCCGTGAGTAAGTTTTCCATCATGCGGTTACTCGATCACATGACGAGCTGTGCAAGTGTGTGGAAAAATAGTGCTTGTGAGGCGACAGAACAGGAACTGACTTTTTTCGTATGTTCTTGTAGACGGCTAAATTTCTCAACGTGTGTCTTACTCATTACTGAAAAATTGTAAATGTTGAAAAATTCCTATGGTGTAAGAGGAATAAACACACTGGGATCCATCATCTGTTGTATTCGTGACTAAATGCAGGTGAAAAGTCTCTGAACTTGTAATTGGAGATGCTGATGTTAGCAAAAACACTAACAAAAAAAAAACCCAACGGCTCAACTATCAGATCTATAGATTATATACTGTAAACGGCTATAGATTGGAATTGAGTTTGGAAATAAAGTGCAAACTTTTTTTTTTTTTTTTTTTTGATTTCCTGTTATACGTTATTATAATTTAGTTTAACTATAAAGGGTTTCAGGTTAAAAGAGACTAAGCTTTATAGATCCGGAAAGTATTCACAGCCCTTCACTTCTTCCCCATTTCTCTACATTACAGCCTTTTTCCAAAATGGATTCAATTAATTATTTTCCTCAAAATTCTACAAACAATATCCCATAATTACAACGTGAAAGAAGTTTGTTTGAAATCTTTGCAAATGTATTAAAAATTAAAAAATCATATGTACACAAGTATTTACGGCCTTTGCTATGACATTCTTTCCACTGATCGTCCTTGAGATGTTTCCACAACCAGTGGTAAATTCAGTTGATTGGACATTATTTGGAAAGAAACCAGTCCCACAATTAACAGTGCATGTCCGAGCACAAACCAAGCCATGTCCCACCCAGGAAGAGGGCTGTAGACCTCTAAGACAGGATTATATTGTGGCACAGATCTGGGTAAAGGTAGAGAAAACTTCTGCAGTATTAAAGGTCTACAGTAGATAAGCACCGTGGCCTCCATCATCCTTTAATGGAAGAAGTTAGGAACCATCAGGACTCTTCCTAGAGCGGCCCGGCTCGGCAAAGTGAGCGACTGGGAACGTGGGAAGGGCATTAGACAGGGAGGTGACCAAGGACCAGATCACTCTAAAAGTGTTTCTCTGTGGGGAGAGGAGAACCTGCCAGAAGGACAACCACTTCTACAGCAGATCTACAGGATCTCCAGGCACCTGGAGGTCTTTAAAGGACTCCCAGACCACGAGAAGCCTTTGGCACCAATTACAGCCTCAAGTTTTTTAGAAGGTTCATAGCAAAATGTGGAAAAAGTAAAACAATGTGACTAATATATATATATAGTTCATGCAAAATAATCAGTGTCTTATGTTTTTTTCCTTACAGGTGCATGTATTGGTGAGATGAACAGTTTTGTGAACTGCTGACAATATTTTTGAATTCAAAACATAACTATTGTATTTAGTGTATGTTTAAAGGGAATCTCACAGCACATTAAAATAACCCAAGATCATGCAGTATTACCAGAGCTTTAATAACTCAAATAAAGCAAAATGCAAATAATTTGTAAACACATTGTGTTAATGCTTTGGCCAAATAACATTTAAGAAATCAGTATTCAGTGGAATAACCCCAGTTTGCAATTACAGCTTTCATGCATTTTGCCTCTCCACCAGTTTTTCCACATTGCTGTTGTGCAACTTTACGTCACTCTTTTAAAAAAAAAAAAAAAGCTTTTTTTTTTTTGATGGTTTGTGACCCTCCGTCTTCCTCTTGATAACATTCCAGAAGTTTTCTGGAGTAAATTGCAGTGCTCTCTTATTATTTATCGCCTCAAACTGTATATAGTGTATAATATAACACACAAGGAAACATTATCATATACGTTTCAGTAACAACAAGGGAAAATGAACACACTAGTCAGGAAGGTGAGCAGTCTATACTAGTCTGGTAAATGAAATTGAAAGGCATAAATACGGGTGACATGTACAAGGCTGTACAACTGTGAATGACGATCCGATACACACACACAATCATTCATTAAAACCACTTATTCCCACATCACTCATACAGTCCTGTCCTGCAAGCGGTTCCTGGGAGGCCAGCGTTTCACACGTGAAGCGGGCAGACTGATCATGTTTCTGGCGTATTAAGAAAGTGTTCTACCTTGATGGTGTCCAAACGCTAGTGAAATCCTGGCATAAGTACATCAGTATATAGAGAAATAAAGGGAGTTTTTATTCTCAGACTCGTGTACAATCAAAAGTCCCAATTTGACTTGAACCCCGGTGTATCGTGTATCGTAGTTACACTAAAAGGTATCAGGATATACTAAATTTGTCATATCAAGTAACTTTAGTTTCTTAATTGAGGAATGTTATTTTAATTGATGTATTAATAAGTAAGTAATTTAAATAGTTAAATACATAAGTTTAAAAATGTGCATCCTGTAGTGTCTTCTGATGTTCACTTGGATCTTGAACCAATAATTAACACACATGCATTTTTACATTTTTTTTTTTTTACATGTCCACACATCCAGTGTAATATTTATACACCAAACAAAACTGGGACTCGTTTATATTTAACCTGGTGGTCTGCTTTGTGTGTGTTACTGTGTACGTCACTCTCTTAAATGTTGAGAAAAGCAGCTGAGTGGCAGCACAGTGAAAGGAAAAACCTTCGACTTTTCATGCAACTGCATGTTCCTGTGTGGTGAAGGTAAAATGTACTGTATGTGGATCAGACGAGGGGAGAGACGTGCTGAAGCAAGCGCTCCGTGAAAATAATCCATCAAACGTTCTCCTTATTCACTTGCTGTCCCAGGGGAAGCAGCTGGCTTTTTCTCTTCTGTTGTGGTGTGTTTGTAGAGTGTACCTAAAAAAAATTTTTTTTTTTTTTTTTTTTTTTTTAAGTACTTGCTCAGTGCAGGCTTAAAAAAAAAGTTAAAGATAATTTAAAGATGTATCCTATTTATTGGATTTTAATAGACAAAGGATTTTAATGTAACAAATTTATATTTAGGGTCATTTTAACACAATGCCAAAAAAGTGGTGAAAAAAAAAATCCGATACTAAAATGTCGTAATCATCAAACTTGGCAGAGTGTAGAAACATCTGACCTTTATAGAAAGCAAGGTTTCATTCTCATCTTATATTCCAGTGATTCATCTCTTCCCCTTCAGCGTCCTGAAGTTACACGGTTCGACACCAGAGGTCTCCCAGCACTGCGCCATCGTTCACACACACACACACCAACACACATTGAAAGAAAAGCTGAAGAACCACATGGTTAAATGATACTGGAGGTTCATCAAGCGCCTGAGGGTTAAACGCTAACCTGACACTGTGTACATCGACTCCGCCAAAGAATTCAGGCCTGTGGGGACGTACGGTCTTTAGGAGGCATGTGACCGACTGACACACCAGAATAAAAATCTGTGCGATATTGCTCACTAATGTACTCCCTGAGTACATGAAGAGAGCACTTAGTGTTTATACCAGCCGTAAAATAGTACAAGATTAATACATCAGTGAAAGTGACACTAAGTACAGAGCTTAGAGTTCGGAATGAATAAATGCATACATATATACAAGCACGGCATCATCTGCATAGCATTAAGGCAACAACAGAGCCATGAGGACTAAGAATGTTTAAATCAGGTCATAAAGCACTGTTATAGCAGAATAACTAATAAACAGTGTGATGGTGTGATGACCCAGAGTCACAGATACTACGACTTTCTTCCATCACAGCACATCCCGAAGTGCTTTATATCACTTACACTACAGCATTTTATTAACTGTTACCATTTTTTAATTAATGATACATTTTTACTTTGATTTGAAAAAACAAAAACAAAAAAAACAAAGCATAAACTCGACTCACTAAAAAGCTTTACCTGCTGTTACAAAATTCCTTCTTTCGTCATATCCATGTCGCCGATACTGTATTGTATCAGCACTGTCAAGATAATATGTCCTGCTTTTAATACTTAGAAAATGTATATTTCGATCTATGCAAAATGTCAAGTCTAACAGAACTTGAAAAACAGTATATTGTGTGTGTGTGTGTGTGTGTGTGTGTGTGTGTGTGTGTGTGAGTGAGTTTAAAATGCTGGAGGCATTTCCAGTAAGGGAGGATCATACAATTTAAAAAAATAAATAAAACATCTGATCAACATCAAGCTGGAATTTATTACCCAGGAATGATCAGAGGCGGCACGATGGCCTCGCGCCTCCAGGGTCGAAGGTTCGAGTCCCAGTTTTGTCTCTTCATATATGGACTTTGCTGGTTCTCCCTGTGCTTGGTGACTTTCCTCCGGGTACTCCACAACAAAATCCAAAGACATGCAAATTTTGAAAGTAATTAGCCTTTCTAAACTGTGTACAAGTGTGTGCACTTGTGGTGGACTGGTGCCATGTCCAGGGTTACCCTGAATAAAAGGAGTTCCCCCAAGTCCCCTGAGAATGGCTCCAGGCATCCCGTGACCATATACAGGATATAACGTTATAGAGAGTGAGAGAGGGACAGGGAAATACATTATCAGGGAGGCAAAGTGTTTCCAGAGGGGTGCATATATCTTGAGTAATCCTAATATTTCAGGAAAGATACTTAATAGCTTTGGACAGAGCTGGGCAAAATACACAAACCCTGTACTTGAGTAAAAGTAATGATTCCCTCTGGCAAATATTATTCAAGTAAAAGTAGACGCCCTCCAATTACGTGTGTTTAAGTATTTACCTTAAGTATTTCTCTTGAAGAAAAGGCAAATCACACAATTACACAAATATTTTCTACAAGGCTCACACTTCCAACCAATCAGGGTGGAGTTAGGGTGGAGCCAGCAGCTGTCAGTCGGTATGTGAATGCACTTCCCTTTCTCAGTTTCAGGTGTTGCAGGATTGCGCAGGTTTCCACCCACCTGGGCTACTTTATTTTTTTTATTATCTCAATTTTTTTTTGTTGCCAATTTTATCTAAACTACATGTGTACATTTATAATTGAGCAGTCCTAGTGATACACAGGCTAGATTTTATCAAAAAGAGCAAGTTTTTCTAACCTGCCTTGGGGGAACCACATCTCTCAATAAAATTAGATTAAGAATTTATATCAGCCGCACTTCCAGCAGATAAAGAGAGTTAAGAGAGAAGAGAAGTTTCCTAACAGATGCTGATTGCAGCACAGCAGTAGGGAAATGGAGGGCTGGGTACGGGTACAGCTGAAGTCAGTCGAGGTCGGTTTAAATTCCCATGCGGTGGCTGGGTTGACTTTAAATAGTCTCTCAAAAGACTGCTGTACCTTTAAATATTATGTAGAATTCATGCCACTTTTTATACAACAGTATTACTTCTAAAAGAAAAAAAAAAGGAAAAAAAAAGTATGAAGTGTTAGGGGAAACGGTTTCCATCATTCTATTCTATTGAAGGGTGCCAATATTTTTTTTCTTGCAGCTTGGCCAAACAGGTCAATGTGTGTCCAAAGAGTAGCATTTAAAAAAAAAAAAAAAAAAAGTACATATATTTCATGTAAAATCAAGGGTGCACAATTATTGGCACCCCTGATGGTAATACTTCATACAACTCCTTTTTATAAACAGAATGTAAGACACCACTCAATCTCCTATAACATTTCACAAGATTGGAGAACACCGATAAAGGGATCTTTGACTATTTCTCTTTTCACAATCTTTCTAGATCTACCTGAGTACTGGGTCCTTGCATGCTTCTTAAACAGCTTGTTGGCATGTAAATAGCGTCTGATGATTGTTATGGAGACTTGTTATGGCCACTCTGATGCAGTTATACAACAGAGAGCTTTGGAGATTTAAAAAAAAACATTTTTTTTACTTCTTTTACTAACCTCCTCACTGTGCAGGGTGGCAAGATAAACTTGGGTCGTCGTCCAGGTTAGACTGATTTTTTTTTTTTTTTTTTTACAATTTTCCGTGAGATTATGCTTTCTTTATTCTTCTGCAATAAAAACATTTATTAGAAGTCCAAGCGCACATTTCAACCAGGGGAACCAATAATTGTGGAGGGCGCTTTGTTTGTATAAAAGAAGCATAATCTCACTGAAAATTGAAGAAAAATCTTACTGCTAACTCAAGTATCTGTATATTTTTATATATACATATATATTATTAATATATACATATATATATATATACACACACACATCTATATATATATCTCACCAATACATGCACCTGTAAGGAAAAAAAACATAAGACACTGATTATTTTGCATGATTATATATATATATATATATATATATATATATATATTATACACACACACACACACACACACACTGTATGAATGGAAAATGTCTTACATTCTTGAACAAAATAAAAACATGACACGCCACCGTCTTGGTTTCACCATTCTTTATTTATACAGTAAAACATTATATAATTTTTTTCATGAATGTCCAGCAGCGAGAGCACACCACAGTGCGTTTCTACACAACAATGGGTGCAAAGCATCATTCATCCAGACACACAATCATCAAATTCATCACTGTTATAATAATTATAATAAACACTGCAAAATGAAAAATAGACCTCACGCTTCCCCAAATACATTTCATGATAACGAGGGCTGACCGCTTCAGATAAATGCAAGTGGCCCTACACGACTGAACAGATCCCTGTACCAGATGCTGCCCGAATCATTTAAGCACAAACGGAGCAAACATTTTACATACACCTGACATTCACTCACAGAAAAATATAAATAACCAAGCAGTGCAAAGGTACAAGATTAATACACAAAATGAAGAGGAGAAAAAAAAAGAGGGGGGAAAAAAAGAAGTGCAGCAAGACATTTAAGTTTGGTCTACAATTAGTGCTTATTATTGTCAAACACATTTACATCTGTCTAACTTTCTTGGTCATCACTTTGTCTTAACCTGGAACTATCCACCACCGAGCAGTAATATTTTAATATACATTATGGTAAAATTGTGGACATCACATTGACAGGGCAAAAGTAGTAGTGGTAATAATAAAACCAATAACTAATCACGTTAGAGCATGCTCCATTATCCTGAGTTGCTCCACAATTTAAGCATAAGCATCATCCTTGGCGTTCGAGTCTTAATGCTTTATTTTATCCAGGGTGCCATTACTTATGGGTTGGAATTTGAGTCTGCATGAATTAATGTGGCTAAGCAGGTCAGCTTGTATTCCAACAGGTTAATTAATTACTCATGATACTTAAGAGCTCTACACTGGCTAGATGCACTGCACGTGTGTATGTTTAAGTTTTTATGATAGCTCCACTTCACAAGCCAATCAAATACCAATAAATACAGTCCCCAAATCATTGCCTGTAAAACGCTGTGTTGCTTACTATTTATTTCATGTTGTAGATGAAATTTAGGGCATCTGGTGGTGAATTAATAATCAGGTGAGTTTGCATTTGTAAAAAACAAACAAACAAACAAACAAACAAACAAACAAACAAACAAAAAAACTCAGCCATCTAAGGCACTGGGTCTATAAGAGTGACATTAATAATATTTTGACTAAACAATAGAGCACATCCCATCCTGTGCATTCATGGAATAAGCCACAAAGTAATTTTTTTATTTTTTTCCTGATCATTAACATCTAGTCTTTTGTAGGATGCTTGTAAAGAGGGAGTTTGGGGGGGGGGGGGGGGGGGTATTTATAAAAACAGAAACGGCACTGAGGTATTGTAATAATATTGGGACTCTTGTGAGTCGTGTCCCTAATGGGTTGTGCATCAGGACAAGGATAGTAGCCGCTGAAGACTGTAGCTTCGATCTGCATTTTGTTCAATCCTGTTTGAGCCTCAAATCGCTTATAAAAGGTACAGAATCGTTCATAATGACACCAAAATAGGGCACTAAAGGTGACGCGTCCTAACCAGAAATAGGATTACTTCTCTCAAGTTTTTACCAAATTACTGTAGCAAGAGATTTTTTAAATATAATTTTGGATAAAGTGTAAATGTTGGCACCCCTTTAAAATTGTACTCAGCAAAGAGAGGAGGCTTAACCAAGTCTTGAGAGACTAGACCGAGGTTTATGGTGTGTCTATAGACATGAAAATCCCCAAGTCACTTGATTTGTTTTGTCCAGAGCAGGTCCTGCTGTTACCTTGTTAAATGCTATACTGGGAAGTTGTTATTGCTGATGTGGGAACAAAGCCACAAAGACAGAGTAAAGGCTCCCTGAAGCACTTGCACAAAAGAAGCCAGGGTTTATAATTAGGCCGCAGAGAATATCGTCTATGTAAGTGTTTATAGTGCGGCAGCAGTAACGTCCCTTCAGGGAAAAAAAAAAAAGAAAAAGAAAAAGTGCATTTATAGTCGGGGGTCGCAGTACTTTCATTTAAACCCAAAACTCCCCCAAAAAGTTAAAACAACAACTATTTAAAAGAACAATAGAAATAAAATGTTTGGCCCTTGTGTTTGATTTATAAAATATATTCATTAAATACACATGGAATGAATTGAGCTTGAATTTGTAAAATCAAGCAACTGCCTCGCACCATTTCTGCCTCGCTAAACGTGCTCGAAGTGACAGATGGCCCGATGCAGTAACAGCCCTTGTCTGTTTTAACACGCTGACCGTCCCAGTGAGACGTCCAGAGGAACAAGTGCATGACTTGGAATAAAGGAATGAAAGAAATGAACACGAGTTGAATCTATTATTTAAAAAAATAAATATGAACGCGATGAGAAGAGCATAAGGAACTGGGTCACCTAGGATACACCCAAACACGTCATGTTTTATACCACAGCCTAGTTGAGTTCTCGATTCTAATTGGCCCAAGTGTGATTACACCTCTATTACAGCATGGGTTTATAGTAATTATAGTAACAGAAATAGAAAAGTAGGTTTCTGTAGTAACAGCTTATTCACAGGGATTTGAATGTGGGAGGAGTGACGCAAAAATGTAAGACTAATAAACTGTAATACAGAAGAAGCTGAAGGATTTTCCAGGAAAATTCTTCAGAACATTGATAGACATTTAATTGCATTTTTAATCTCAGAAAAAAAATAAAAATTTAATGCTGGTGATTAAATGCTATAACGTAAGAAAGAACCTGTTTCATGGACGTTACACAACAGTAAACATGACTATAAATGAAATTTAATAAAAGTATAATGTGTCTTGAATTGTAATTACTGACTGTGGCATATAAGGAATAATAATAATAAACAGATTGTACTAAAATATTCCACTTTCATGTGGAGAATATTTTTTTTGAGCCTGTTACCTCAGTGGCCTTTTATTCCTTACATAGCAGACAGGTGATTCGAATTCGTTCTACCTGCAGCATCCTGAATCTCAAACAGGACATGAAACAGAGGTGTCGGGGACAATGCCGGCTTTGATACCCTCTCTCGTGCTCACACATTGGGACACGCTGCAACACGCTGTAGAAGACCGCTGTCGTGGATAAACGTCACCTGAGCAGCAGAAGACGTGCCACTGTCACCACAGCGAGGAACAGAAAAGAATAAATGCCGTAAAAAACACACAGAGAGACAGACACACACACACATACACCATCTTATCGCATTAATCACTGGAAATTGCACAAGATAAAATCTGTGCCAAAAGAAAGAAAAAAAAAATAGTGTTATACAGTACTGAACACGACACAGAACATGGCAAAGCTGAATTAGAAAATCTTCACATCTTGATCTGCAACACAACAGACTCTTTCTCTCTCTCTCCCCCTCTGAGCAGAAGAGGGCTGACTGAGAGTGAGCACTTGGCCTCTAGAGGCTAACAGGATATGAGTCGGAGCTTTGTGCGTGTGTGTGTGTGTGTGTGTGTGTGTGAGTGAGGAGCAGCTGGGAGAGCGAGAGGGCCACAGCACGATTACAAATGACCAAAAACACCGAACACACAAAAGCCCACAGTGGAAATGTCACATCAGAAATGTGCAGGAATTTCCATCACCTTGTCCAACACACCACATTGTCTAAAACCAGAACTGAAAAAGATTCTGAAAAGTCACGCTGCTCTGAAGGATGTAACCAAAAAAAAAAAAAAAAATTAAGAATAAATTAAAAAAAAAAACAGTAATAATGAAAAAAAAAAAAAGCTACGGGTCTGTCGCAGCCTATAGTCGGACGGTGTTGATCCGTAATGGCTGCACGTTCTTGCCGTTGGCGTGACTCTGCCCGGGGCTGAAGTACGGGAACAGCTTAGCGGAGAACTTCTCTCTGTATGTGTAGAGCCAGGACATGTCGTCGGCGTTGTAGAAGACCAGCAGGCCTTTGGGACAGTCCAGATACACACCCACTTTCTCCAGCTTGCTTTTGACATTAAGGCGGGTCCAGGGCTCGGTGCAGGCGCTGTACTGGTTGCCGTCGTGCATGACGATGCAGTAGAAGCCGCGGCTCGGGCTGATCTGGATGCTGCCCTTGCGGCTGACCGTCTCGTTCGCCACGCCGATCATCCACTGGGTCTTCTCCGAAACCATTACCTCCCAGTAGTGCACCCCCGAGCAGAAGCCCTCGGCCCCCAGCACGGACACCTCCACGTCGAACCGGCGCGGCGAGTCCTGCAGAGGCTGAGGGTGCAGGTTCCCGTATGCCACTATAGTACAGTCATCGGAAAGAATCAGCCTCTGGTGCGCTGTCAGCGGGTCCAGGGTCAAGGCGGCAGGCACTGGAACGTTAAAGGAAAAAAACAATCCCATTAAGGGAGCTATAGGGAATATTCTTTTCTTTCTGCTTCCTGTGAGGTGAGCTACACCCAATGTTTTGATATTCTTCAGCAAAAATCAAATCTAAGATAATCTACACAGAGGAAAGTTCTACATGGGAATCCTAATGATCTGCACCCACCCAAAAAAAAAGCGTAATATTAATAACCTGCAAAGACTCCTTGTGCACATAGTTTTATAAAGTATTTCTAAAGCTATATAAATGTTAAAGATCTATAAATAAAACATTTTAAACGTGTTTCAGTCTGCGGCATTAAATTTCACTTTCATATTCCTACTGGCATGGTGCTGTCCTGTGGGGATCTAATACTCCATTATAGTAAGTTCAGTTGTTTAGGTTTTTATTTATTTTATTTAGTTTAAATGGAAAATCAGAACTGGCCTGATTTATCGTGTGGAAGAAAGCGAGACAGACAGGGAAGGCAGAGAGATAGACAGCCACCGAGCAAGAGCAAAGAGAGAGTAAATAACACAGAAAGAGAGACACAGGACACGGGAAAAGAAATTAAAAAAAGAATGAGACATACATACCCAGAGTAAGAGATAATGGGAAGACAAACAAAATAAGACAGAAAAAATAAGAAAAAAAGCACAAGGGATATGGATAGAAGGAGAAAGAAAGACCTAAGGACGGAGGAAAAAATATATAAGATGGAGTAAGACTGACAGAGTGAGAGATAAACATTATAGATATATAGAGTATAGAGGATTTTTTTAAATATTGTTTGAGAGTCACTTTTTTTTTACTTTAACTAAATGCCTGTACTTATTTTATATACATTTATTTATTCTAATACTTTCTATACTTTTAAAAAAAAAAAACATTTACTCTTGTCATTTACTGGCGATATTTAAAAGCTTTGGCAATACGAATGTACACTACCATTCAAAAGTTTGGGGTCACTTGCAAATTTCTTTGTTTTTGTTTAGTGATTTATTTTCTACATTCTACAACAATACTGGGGATTTCAAAACTATAAAATAACACATACTGTATGGAATTAGGAAAAACAAAAACAACAGTTAGTTGTTATTTTAAGACACAGAGGTCAGCCTTTCTGTAATAGTTCTTGCAAGAACAGTATTGTCAAGTGCATTTGCAAAATCTGTCAAGCACCATAATGAAACTGGCTCTCATGAAGTCCATGCCAGGAGGACGAGACCAAAACCTACCTCTGCCGCAGACGAGAAGTTCATTTAGAGTTATTACCCTAAGAAAATGACCAATTAACAGCACCTCACATTGGAGGCGTTATGAAGTCTTTACAGAGCAGAAGTAGCAGAAACATCTCAATATCAACTTTTTGGCGCCTTCAGCATTCCTTTACAATGTAGAAAGAAATAATCAGGAACGATCATGGAGTTAGAAAGTAACCCCAAACTTTTGAACAGCAGTGTAATTATTAATAAAGCACCTTTGAATCTTAACAGAAAAACAAATAGCGAGAGACATATATATATATATATATATATATATATATATATATATATATATATACTAGAGAGAGGGAAAGAGAGAGATAGCTTCTGCATGCTGATGGCTCCTCAGCTCTCAATGCAGGAACATTATTACTCACAGCATTCACCTCGGCCAGCCACTGCTTTTATCCTGACAAACTCAAACTTACTCATATTCCACCTTCAAATTTTAAGCGCACTCACAAGAGAGTGAGCGATTGTATGTTTGTGTATTTCGCTGCTCCAATGCCCACAAAGGTAGTGTGGTGGCTGGAAAATGCACAGGGGATTAAAAAGTTGCCCTTGAGGTGGAGGTGAGCTCTCATACTCTCTGCGTGATGAGAACCTCCACATGAACAAACGTGTGTGTAATATGTATAAAATATGCTGGGAGTCTGCGAGTGGCCAAGTTGATCTTGCTGCTGACTCAAGGGCAAAAAAATTAAAAGCTTTATCTATCAACCGTGGGCCCGGTTCCTGAGAGAGAGTGAGGGGAAGAAAGAGAGAGTGAGGGGAAGAAAGAGAGAGAGAGAGAGAGAGAGAGAGAGAGAGAGAGAGAGACTGCTCGTGTCATGCCAGCTCACCAAGGGTCTGAACTTGCATATCAACTGGGGACCAGTCTAACTACGGCACTGGAAACGGGGAAGGAGCGCATGAAGAGTATTCACCCAACATCTACTAACAGGTATTCACCCAACATCTATTAACATCACTTTCCTTTTACTTACTGCACCATGGAGGCATAAGAAGTTTCAGAGACGTGAGGCAACACTTATAAGTGCTACTAAAGCTTAAACCTCACACACTGGTATTCCTCCGTGCAATGACGTGAGGCGGGCGTGGAGTTCTTCACGTCTAAACAATACTGCCTTGTTTTCCTCCAGCCCATGGATAGGCTTGTCTGCCAGAGACGGAGAGGAAAATAATCCCTGAAACCTTTCCATCCGTTCTATTTATAGCAGAGCCTGGAGCCGGGGCAGAAGATGGGTGGATGTTTCCACTCAGTGACAGTTTGCACATCAGGTAGTGCATTAATATTTCAGGCTGCCTTTCTTAAAACAAACACACACACACACACAAACACACAATCCAAAGTCTAAAACAACACCATGGAGGTCCGTCAAGAATAGGCTAGAGAATAACAAAACTGAAAAAGTTGGGGGGGGATCAGACAGCAGAGAGTAATAATCCCAAAAATCCATCTCGTAGGCGCTGCGGTGACATTACTGAGGTCTGGAGAGATGGATCTTACTGATTGTTTCATTCTGCATACAATCGAGACGGCTCGGCCATGGCATGCGCTCGTTTCAGTCACGCAGATAATATGAAATTGGAGAGCTGATTGAAGAGTGAGTGCTTTTTTTTTTTTCCTTCTCTCTGCTATAAGAAAGAAAGAGCAGACAGAGAAGCGTGTCCAAAACCTACACCTCTCCCTGTTCATATACCTGCAATGGCTTGTTTCAGCTGTGTCATGTTTCTATCCAGATTTTGAGACAATGTGAATTGTGCGTAGTGTTACAGAATTCTAAATAAAAATCCCCCCAGTTCTGGGGAATGAATATAAAACACATCACGATTATTTTGTTACGATAAAGGTTTGTGCACAAAGTTAAAACAGTACAAAATAAAACGAAATTATTATTATTATTATTAATATCATTATATCATAATTACTGTAATGATAAAATATTAATGAATAAAAATCCAAATGTGTGTTGTGTGTGGAGATTCACCTACTGCTGCACTCCAAAATCAATGTTTTAAAAACTATTTTTACATTTGTGATAGAGATAATAGTCCGGTTGACAGTCCAGTCACCAAAACTGAGCAGCCTGACTATTGTGATGTTTTATCATATCATCTAGCTTAAATGTCCAGTCTTCTAAAAATACCAGGATGCACAATTAACTAACAGACAATAGAGATTGGGGGGGGGGAATTTAAAGGGGTCATACAGGCCTGAGCATTTATGAGCATTTATGAGCATACATGAGCATTTAAATTAGCATGTACTGAAACAGGTTGCTGAGAACAGAGCTAGTTTTTACCAGGTAAAAGTAGTGTTTTTTTTACACAATCCTTTTGAATTTTTAATTAACGTATAATACAAACTTTTCATTAGGACCCTAAAGATCATATTAACATTTAATGAAAAATGGGATGTGTGGGACTTTTAAGGTGGTATAATGTATTTCCTTTACAGTTCTACAAATGGTGCACTGTAAACTATTCACACACCAGTAGGCAGGACAGCACTGTGTGGTGGGAGCGAAATATTTGCGAGGTGTACTATTTTAAACTGTACTAAAATCTGGAAAAATGACAATATATTAGATCAAGATATTTATAAAATTATACTTAAAAAAAAAAAATAATAAAAAAAAAAATCACGGAATCAGTATGGAATCGCAATACAAATCAAAATTGGCACATGGGTATCGTGATATCGTACCAGACGCGAATAAAAATCAAATAAAATTTACAGAACTATTTAACATTGACAATAGCATTAGTTCGCCTGCCCTCACATGCATATGAACTTTTGTAACATCCAATGCTTAATCCATAGGGTTTATTATGATGTTGTCCCACCCTTTGCAACTATAACAGCTTCAACTCTTTCGTTAGGGCTTTCCACGAGGTCTAGGAGTGTGTTTATAAGAATTTTTGACCATTATTCTTCAAGAAGCACATTTGCGTGGTCAGACAATAATGTTGGATGAGAAGGTCGGGCTCACAGTCTCCGCTTTAATTCATTCCAATGGTCTTCTATCGTGTTATGATCAGAACATATTAAACCCTATGGATTAAAGAATTGGACGATACTCAAGTTCGTATGTATTTGAAGACAGGCAAGGAAATGAATACAGAATATATGTCTGTATGTATACATATATGTATGCATGTACGTAGCTGTGAACCACCAATACTGATACTAATGACTTTTGCCTGTGTCCGAGCAATAACATGATACATAACTATTGAATTGCTCCTTTAATCACTAACAGGTTTATCAACACTGTGATAAACACGCTTGATAAACACGCTTGATAAAGCTTGATAAAGTGTAAACAGTTATTAAACAGAAGAAACAGCCATGTATTAATATTTAACCTGGCCTCGGCTTCTGCTTAAACCCTGACTGCTGCAGATATGATGGCAGCTTCCTCTAAACTTCAGAAAGTGGAAAAGTAGGAAACGGAAACAGAAAGTTACCTGGAGAGATATCCTGAAACAGAGACTTCCAGATTGTGTACTGTAACGGACCCATGTATTTAGATGTCGGAAAGTCTTCATAGGTTAGGTTGGTTTCGTGTATTTTGCCTTTTATTCTGTAGAGAAACAAGAAAATATTTGTTCCGTCATGCTGTTGGTGTCCTTAATATTCGACAGGACAAACACAAAAATTAGATCTAAACCTTAGATTGATTACACCATGCCCTCAGCCACAGGGTCACTCATCTGATTTACAGGTTTAACTAAAGAAAATGCGAAATGCTAAAAATATTCACATAATTAAGTCCCTTAGAGGGGCTGTTTATTCCCGACAACTGCTGCCCCATCAGCTCTTCACTCTCATCTACTTGTCTCCATTTAACGTGTCACAAAACAAACCGAGTTATAGATTTTAATTTTAAATATCCTGACTTGCCTTGGTATCTTCCACCAGCAATACCTTCCACGAATCACTTGCTCTCTGACCAGCGTTTATAAGAGAAGGAGACAAGGCGTTATAAACTGAAAATCGAACCACTTCCTCATCACTTTCCCTCCGAACCCCACTACCCCTCCTACCTCATCCACCGTGTTCACTCCTACCTTTCGGATGTGAGCGCCACCCCTTCCAGGAACTCATGGCGTCCGGTTTCGCTCAGCTTCTCCTGCAGGATCTGGATGCCCTCCTTGACGTCACGGAGCTGCTGGCTGTAGCGCTGGATCTTGTGCTCGATGTCAGACAAGGTGCGAGCTGTGTCGGACTCCAATTCCTCCAGCATGCTCTTCTGTCTCTCGCGCAGGAAGCGGTGTAGACGCTCGAACGCCTCACCGATTGTAGCTCGCAGGCTCTTAGCTGAGGACTGTGGAGAGGAGAAGAGAAAAAGACAGAAACAGAGAACACGATTATGAATCAATTTAGAGCAAATATGAATATCATTAACTTACACTGTAATCACCATTTGATTAATTTTATGCTAAAAACAAACCAGAGATTAAAAACAGCTAATCAGAGCAGTTAACTTGAAAGAAAAACAGCTTTAGTCCACTTTTTATACACAAACAGATGTTTAATTTTCCTTTTTCTAATAAACATCAGTTAACAACTGAGTTCTTGTTATCACAACAGTATTTTAAATTGCATCTTCAATTCTGAGTGTTACAAATGCAGACACTGGAGACTACTTCTGTAAAATATTAAATAAACATCTTACAGAAAACTTTACCAAAATTAACAACAACAAAAAAAAAGTGGAACATTTGCTTTTTGATTCCCTGTACAGTACATAAGCTCTTACAATAGAAACAATACTGTACATGCACTGTCTGGCCATAATAATAAAAGGTGCCATCAGGGAAAGAAAACTAAATAGATGATCTGGTCATTCAGTACGTTCAGGTCATCAGCTGACTTCTTGCTATGTCTTGACCTGATCAACTGAAGCATCCTCAGATCCACACACTGCCTTATGGCCTCATGATGGGTGCATTGAGCAATCTGGACTCCTCAGACCACATGACCTTTTTTTCATTGCTTCAAAGTCCAATCTTAATGTTCCCTAGCTAATCTCAGTGTATTTTTACCTGATGAGTCTGACCAACAAGTGATTCTCTTATAGGGCCACACACAATGTGCACGTGAAAATGCTCTTATTCTCACTAGTAAACATAACTTTAATTCCTACCGTAAGTCTTCACTGTTTAAGTAATCTCCGCTTTTTTTTTTTTTTCCCTGACCACATTTCATTCACAATCCTTACAGGTTTCAATAATGTGTTGGACAGCTATTGACCAAATTCTAGTCATTTTAAATTTCCGGTGCTTGATGCAGCCCCTTCTGACGTAGTGACTTTTTTCTAATTCGAACGAACACATGAATATAAACCTGCACTCCTGTCAGAGGTACCATTACAGAAAAATCACACTTTAAACCAGTGTTGAGAATTCAACAGCTTTATGGAGCAATATATCAGCCTACAGAAGTGTGGTCACCGCTGACTAAAATGGGCGAGCGTGATCAGACAGGCTTATGAAAAGATGAAAGCCATTGAGACACCAGTGAGGATAAGATTGAGCTGTCTGGAGATCAAACTCCTCCATCTGCTGCGTTAGTCATGGACGGTGCGGACTAGCAGGTGAGGAAGCTGACCGGTAGAGGAATGCTCGGTATTTAACATCTGTGCACTTTGTCAAGATAATGACTGAGGTATAGCAAAAATCTAGAGGTCAGAACCTCCAGTATGAGGGGAGAAAATTACAAAACAGAAAGAAATCATGTCTATTCAAGAATACTATATGGTCCAAAACTGAGACAAGGTTATAAAAGTGCTTTCTCATCTTTCTGAGAGCTGCATTCATCTTCCTCACATTAGCATCAAACAAAGGAAATAAAAAAGCAAAAAGCGCATGATTACCCATAAAGCCGCATTTACCTACAAAACCGACCCTCTTCATCCTCAACACATCTCCTGTCCAATCTCATAAGATCATGCTAACGTCCAGCTGAGAGAGGATCTGCACCATTCTAACACTTGGTGATGCTCGATGGATAAGTGACGGTGTAATGATGTCGAGCTCTTGATTTCGAGCTCAGGCTGAGGCTACACGAGCTATGAGCTATTTAAAGTCTCCTATCATGCAGATGCTAGGTCTTCCTGCAGCTCGCTCCCCTGAGCATCTGCTAATCGAGCCCACCTCCCCGCAGAGCATCTTGATCAGACGCAGCGACGGCACTTTAAAAGCCTCGCCGCTAAGCTGAAACCGAAGCGGGTTTGCAAAGATTTGCTCAAGGTAACCTATATATAAAGATGATTAGATGAGTTTAGCTGCCATTTAGGAGGTTACACGTTTATTAACACTATATGGACAAATGTATCCCTTTCTAGAGTTATTCTCATCTTTCCTGAGCTTGAATTTTTTGGGAAGACTCCTGTGGGGATTTGTGTTTATTCATAAACTCTACAACAGCATTAGTGAGCTGTAGTTAGCTGACGTTTGGATGTTGTTGAAGCTCCAGTCATGCTAGAACCGATTCTATGTTGAGGTTGCAACTCGAGGAAGAACTATGATTTTTAGGTGTCGCCAGGTTGCTGGTGTGACTCATTGTCACAAAAAAGGAAGAATGAGTAACTAGAGAACCCCTGGTGTTCTAAATGCATTTGAGTTACTTTAATCCACTCATTCATTAATCGGTTTATCATGAGTGTATAGGTGATAAATTGCCGGTCTCTTGTGATTCTCTGCTCCACAGCATTTATTATATTTTTCCCCACTCTCCACACAAACTCTGAGGAACTGGCAACGATTCACCCAGGCGATTTCAGTCAGGCGTGGAAAAACAACTAGCACAGTAGTCAAGCACTAGGTGATTCCGTGTCCAGACTAGTATTTTACTTTATTTGTAGCTGCCCAAAGATGAGCAGTTCAGTAGGTGGATGCTGCAGCACCAGCATCATTGCTGGGTGCAAAATGTTAGACAGAACACTCTGAAGAAATCTCTGATGGACACAGTTAAAGGAGTAAATAAAAGTTCCAAGTAAAGAACAATTTTCATTCAGACAGCCTAACTTATTGCCTTATTGACAAATTCAACATGAACGACGAGCCGAGGGACGAGAGCGAGGCGATCGATGCACGCTGAGATATTCTGAGAAACTCGGGCAAACTCAATCAGGTGAAGCTTCAGACCGAGTGCTGGGTTCTACATCTCAAGTGACACAAACCGGGAACAGCGGTGTATAAAGCGGTGTATAAAGCTGAGCGAAAGCGGCGCTCCCTCCCTGATAATAAACAATGCGGAGGGCAGACGTGTTTGCCGTCAGAAAGCCAATCGCTTTCCTTACTGCGACAGAGAGGAAAGACTGAGGGAGAGAAAGAAAAGGAAGAAAAATGTCAGGTAGAGAGGATGGTCTACTGTGATTTCGTCTGTCTCTCTGTTGATTAGCACAAGGTGCCATGATGAAGTAGCTGCTCAATAAAGCAAACTGCTTGATGGAATGTTGAGTGTGCACAGAGAGTGAGAGATAGAGAGAGACAGCGAGATGGGGGGGAGGGGGGTGGGGGGAGTCAGGAGTGGAGAGAGACTTGCCATGAATGTGTAATGAGACACAGAAAGCAGGAAGGACAACATTTATCAGGTGCTGTGAAGAGGGATTCATTTAAACTTCCACACGTTTGCTGTTGTTTATCAGAATTTGTTAAAGCAGGTGTTTTAATATGGACTTTATCACTGACTTTTCAATAACAATTTGTCAGTATTGAACTGTCTACAGCCTTTTCAATATCAAATTCATTATTAGAGCTACAAAATTAACTGATACTGATTCGCAAAACTAAATAGAATTTAATTCCATCTCCTTTACATGAGTTTCGCTGCGAATGACATACAGCTACCTTAACTACTTGTGAGTTTAATACTCTTCAAAATTAGCTTCTATACTGACTCTGTAAGGCCTTGTTCACACGGGTGCTAATTTTTTCGATAAATGAACGTAAGCTGAACGTCCTAGACGTTTATGTTGCGTTTTGTAGTGGCGATCGATTAACTTCTACACCGGTGTTCGTTTGTCTCTGTCTGACATCAGCCTGCAGCCCAAATTGTAGTTTGTGTGTTAACCTGTGGGGGCAGTATGTCGGGAACTAAATATGAAAGCCCGCCACTACTGGGTTCCATAGATATACAGGTCCTTCTCAAAAAAATAGCATATTGTGATTAAGTTCATTATTTTCTGTAATGTACTGATAAACATTAGACTTTCATATATTTCAGATTCATTACACACAACTGAAGTAGTTCAAGCCTTTTTAATATTGATGATTTTGGCATACAGCTCATGAAAACCCAAAATTCCTCTCTCAAAAAATATTTTTTAGCATATTTTATCCGACCAATAAAAGAAAAGTGTTTTTAATACAAAAAAAGTCAACCTTCAAATAATTATGTTCAGTTATGCACTCAATACTTGGTCGGGAATCCTTTTGCAAAAATGACTGCTTTAATGCGGCGTGGCATGGAGGCAATCAGCCTGTGGCACTGCTGAGGTGTTATGGAGGCCCAGGATGCTTCGATAGCGGCCTTAAGCTCATCCAGAGTGTTGGGTCTTGCGTCTCTCAACTTTTTTCTTCACAATATCCCACAGATTCTCTATGGAGTTCAGGTCAGGAGAGTTGGCCGGCCAATTGAGCACAGTAATACCATGGTCAGTAAACCATTTACCAGTGGTTTTGGCACTGTGAGCAGGTGCCAGGTCGTGCTGAAAAATGAAATCTTCATCTCCATAAAGCTTTTCAGCAGATGGAAGCATGAAGTGCTCCAAAATCTCCTGATAGCTAGCTGCATTGACCCTGCCCTTGATAAAACACAGTGGACCAACACCAGCAGCTGACATGGCACCCCAGACCATCACTGACTGTGGGTACCTGACACTGGACTTCAGACATTTTGGCATTTCCCTCTCCCAAGTCTTCCTCCAGACTCTGGCACCTTGATTTCCGAATGACATGCAAAATTTGCTTTTATCCGAAAAAAGTACTTCGGACCACTGAGCAACAGTCCAGTGCTGCTTCTCTGTAGCCCAGGTCAGACGCTTCTGCCGCTGTTTCTGGTTCAAAAGTGGCTTGACCTGGGGAATGCGGCACCTGTAGCCCATTTCCTGCACACGCCTGTACACAGTGGCTCTGGATGTTTCTACTCCAGACTCAGTCCACTGCTTCCGCAGGTCCCCCAAGGTCTGGAATCGGTCCTTCTCCACAATCTTCCTCAGGGTCCGGTCACCTCTTCTCGTTGTGCAGCGTTTTCTGCCACACTTTTTCCTTCCCACAGACTTCCCACTGAGGTGCCTTTATACAGCACTCTGGGAACAGCCTATTCGTTCAGAAATTTCTTTCTGTGTCTTACCCTCTTGCTTGAGGGTGTCTATGATGGCCTTCTGGACAGCAGTCAGGTCGGCAGTCTAACCCATGATTGCGGTTTTGAGTAATGAACCAGGCTAAGAGTTTTTAAAAACCTCAGGAATCTTTTGCAGGTGTTTAGAGTTAATTAGTTGATTCAGATGATTAGGTTAATAGCTCGTTTAGAGAACCTTTTCATGAAATGCAAATTTTTTGAGATAGGAATTTTGGGTTTTCATGAGCTGTATGCCAAAATCATCAATATTAAAATAATTAAAAGGCTTGAACTACTTCAGTTGTGTGTAATGAATCGAAAATATATGAAAGTCTAATGTTTATTAGTACATTACAGAAAATAATGAACTTTATCACAATATGCTAATTTTTTTTAGAAGGACCTGTATATCTATGACTGGGTTCACTCTCTGACTGCACGTCGGATTAAAGGAAGTTTTTTTAGTGGTTTATGAAGAAATGCAAAAAATTCAGTTTTTCAACAACTAATTTTATTTTATTTTGCCTTTTTCCGCATTACCCTATGTATAGCATGTAGGATTATGGGATATATCCGGTCCTCCGAAGCATAAAATGAACGTGCAGAAAACAAACTAGAAGCGGTTTCCTTGCGTTCGTTGGGTTTTGAACGCCAAGCTGCATGCAACGTTTTTTTAATGCCGTATAAACGCGCAGCCGGACAAACGCACGTCACCAAAGCCCGTGTGAACACTCTCATTGACTCCTATGTGTAGAAAACACTCTGCGCTTGATCCGCACTCACCGGACGCTACGAACGCAAGAAAAACGCTCGATTTTAACGCCCGTGTGAACAAGGCCTAAGACTAATTTCACTGCTGACTTTAAAATATGAACCTTAAACACATTAAATTCAGAACTCTCAATACTCAATACTCGATAATGAATTTCAGTACTTACTCTTTAACATCAGCTTAGCTCAATTCACAACACAACACTCGACAATAAACTGCACAACATCCATTGAATTAAAACTTCCACAATGACTTCAATACCGACACTTGCTGATGCTTTAAAAATGACTTTTCAGCATGGGTGAAAGTACGTCTGTATTGTCCGTACTTAATTACACTACCTCTCAGTCACCAGCTTCACCGGTCGCGGTTATTTAATTCCGCAAGGCACGGAATGATGTGTGTTAATGGAGCAAAATAACTAATCGGAATCTGCTGATAATAAATGGTGTTTGTGGAACTGTTGTATAAAAGCAATATCACACTTGAGGTTGTGCTGAGTTTCAGCACCGCTGTGATTATGCCTACGACCTCATCACAGGTGTGAAATTGCTAAATTAAAACACTCACACTAAGCGATGCGCATTCCTGCATCACTTACATATATACATACATACTCGACAAAACATAGCAATACAAAATTAAAATACACTCATACAGAGATGCTCATGAATACATACAAACACCACCATGGATTGTAAAAATTACATGAACTTTATTCTCCATCGAATAATGCTATAAACAAGAAGAGGAAAAAATTAGGGGGAAAAATTTATAATGTAATGCGTGTTAAAATAATGCTTATACAGTACATTCTTGACAGAAACTGCTCCTCAATGCTCTGCTTTAAGCTCAGTGATCCATGAGAAAAACATAAGCAGGTTCTGGAGTTACCTTGGTCTCGGTGAGCTGCCGCTGCAGCAGCTGTAAAGCCTCCGTGTGTCCTCTCTCACTGTCCTGCAGAGCTGTCAGCTGTTCTTTCATCTCCCTCTGTTAAAAAAACAAGGGCAAAGTAGGAATAATCACTTAATAAGGAGAAATCATCATAAAGATTTAAATGGACTACAGAGCACCTGATCGCTTCCTTTTATCTTTGGCCAGTAAGTTTTTTTTTTTTTTTTTTTTAATTGAGAAATTACTTCCTGTTCTCCTTTTCATGTTCACAAATGGAAGACATTCAGGTTTTTGGTCGGGCCAAAAGTATTTTACAAAAAACGCAAAGTGCAGGAAACTAACGTGGACTATTTGAAATGCAAGACATTATGCTATCTCCATGACAACACAACATTTCCATCACCTACCCTTCACAGTTTGGATCAGTACTGGACGAAAGAAGGGAGCTGTACAAGTTGTGTTATAACCTCCTATGAACACATCAATTGATATTTAATGAACGTAAACAATAAGACCTCATGAACAATCATTACACGAAAAAGTACCTGCTAAAGCAAACCTACATAACTCACACATTCTAATTCACTGCACAACCGCAAATTCTTTATATTAGGGCTCTTAATTCCCGAGTGCTGAGACTGTTGATAATCCTGCCACAGTGGTGTTGTTAAGATCTGTGCAATCCATCTGCATGTATAAAACCGTGGGTTTCTCACGACGCCATCTTTCAAGTGCCGTTTACCTCCTGCGTGTCCTACAGACAATAACACTCACCCTGTGCTAAAAGCATTTCATGATTTACCGAGGTACATTAGCATTACTTATTTCATATAGGCTTTGCTTAGTCAGGCATCACCTTGCTTTGTCAGGATGGAAACGAAGCACGTTGAAGCTGTGCAGTGTGAGACAGGGTGGGAGGAAAGGAGAACATGCACCTGAGATGAATAAGAAAATAAAATGAGCCTGCAGAGATTTCCTGAAAAAGTGGGCCTGAGCAGTGGCAGATTCAGGACAAGTGGGCCACCTCTGTGAGCCTGGCAGGCAGAATCAGGACGCATGAGGAAGCCCGGTCTGGGTCACACACCAAGAGAATACTTGAGAGCGTGTAACTACAACATGTCCTGTGGCGTAGATTACAGGTAGGTAAATGATCCATAACAAACTGGATTGTGTTGTTTAAGCTTCAGTCTTTTGCAGCCAAACAGATTATACTACTTCAACCATGACAAGAAAAGGTGTGAACTTTTTGAAATTTCATGGTTTCATATTAACACATATATTAAAATTTACACATAAATTTTTCATAGAATGTGATTATTCTTCTTCTTCATCTAAGTCAATTGACAAATATAATGTGCCTAAAAATAACAAAACTAAAAAAATCTGATCTTTTACGAGAACAATCAATTTTTTTTTATTAATTTTTTTTTTTATCACTGTGCTACTGGAAAATGTAAGTGAACCCTTGGAATTAATGACTGGTTGACCCCATTTGGCAGGAATAACATCAACCAGGCGCTTCCTGTAGCTGTGGATCAATTCAATTTTATTTGTATAGCACTTTTAACAATTGACATTGTCGCAAAGCAGCTTTACACAGTCAAAATAATTTTAAGTTTGTATGAGATGTGAACGTGTATGAATCAAAATGATAAGGCTGTCCCTGATGAGCAAGCCGAAGACGACGGCGACAGTGGCAAGGAAAAACTCCCTGAGATGGTAATAGGAAGAAACCTTGAGAGGAACCAGACTCAAGAGGGAAACCATCCTCATTTGTTTCAATAACAGGAGATGTGTTTAATTTAATATGAAGTCCAGTTCGTTATTGGAGGGTCAGGTAGACTGTAGGAAACTCCAGTCCTGAACTATCGAGTGAGTGCAGTCACAAGTCCTTAGAGAAAAGGTGTCAGCATCAGCCGAGGACAGGACAGTCTTCGTGGACAAGTGGAACCGTCCCCAGTCACCACACGCATTCCCAGGCAGACTACATGGGGCAACCATGCAACAAGATCTCCAACCAGAAGAGGGGCACCAGCACAAGTCAGACAGGTCCAATGTGCAGATCAGACCTGCACAGTGTTCATGATGAAATTTAGCCCCTTTTTCCTGGCAGAACTGCTTTAGCTTCGTCATATTCTTTGGACATCTCATGTATATGACTCTCTTCAAGTCTTCCATAGCATCTCGACTGGGTTCAGGTTTGAGCTCTGACTTGGAGACTCCAAAAGGCAAATTTTGTTTTTCTGAAGCCATTCTGTTGTGGGCTTGCTCTGGTGTTTTGAGTCATTGTCCTATTGCATCACCCAGCTTCTACAGAGTTTCGACTGACTTAGACATTTCTTCCTGAATAATTTTTTGATCCGCATAGGAATTCATCTTCCCCATAATTACAGGCCAGGCCCTGATACAGCAAAGCAAGCCAAAGTCATGATGTTTTTTTCTACCATACTTTATGGTTGGGATGATGTTTTCATAATGATACGCAGTTCCCTTTTTATGTCAGATATAGGGCCGCATGTTCTTTACAAATAGTTCAATCTTAGTTTCAACAGTACACAAAACATTTTGCCGATACCGCTGTCGAGAGTCAAGGTGCTCTTTGGCGAACTTCAGGCGTAAAGCAATGTTTTTTTTGTTTTTTTTTGTAGGAAGCGGCTTTCTTTGTGGTGTCCTGCCATGGACACCCTATCTGTTCAATGTTTTATGTACTGTAGACACCTGAACACAGATGTTAACCTGTTCCGATGATACCTTTATATCTTTGGTGGTCACTCATTTCTTTGAAATCACTTTATAACCCTTTTCATCTTTATGTAAATCAACACACTTAATCATAGATTCTCTGAAAGCTATTTTTGGCAAAGCCATGACTTAAATAAACATTCTTTTTGTGCGGAGCAAACTTAAAAAGCGTGAGTGGTTTTTATCATTCAAAGTAGCTCTAGTTCACCTACAAACTCATTTTCTTAAAAAGACTCCAGGTAGGGTAATACCTGACTCCATTTGGCTTTTTTTGGGGTCATTACTCTTGACTTCAGATCAGATCAAATTTTATGACAGATTAATTTATAAAACCAGGAAATACCGAAAGGTTAACATACTTTTTTCTTGCCATCATTTCAATCAGGTTGGCGACTTCACAGGTGGAAAGCAGTTAAACACTGTATTTAAACACACTGCATGAATCCAGCTCCTGATTACAGAATCCAGTGCAGGAGTGTGACTTAAAATAAAAAATATTTCTTCATATAATCTATGTGACTTTTTTTGTAGGATGTGTATAAACAAACAAAGCCTTCTTAAAGCTTTCTAGACACAAATGAAAATAAGATGTTGAAAAGTTCGGTATCTGTAAGTGGGCTTTGCCATATTGGTGGATTTCATCAGAAACGTGTGCAATCTCAAGGTCATAGAAAAGTGCGCAATCGCAAATCGCCCTTATCCAAAGTGACTTATCTTCTTATACATCTGAGCAGTTGAGGGTTAGGGGCCGTGCTCATGAGTCCAACAGTGGCACCTTGGTGGTTTTGGTATTTAAACCTGGGACCTTCTGAACCGGTTAGATTTAAGGTTCAATTCCTTCCTCAAGTTTGCACATTCTCCCTGTGCTTGGTGGGTTTTCTCCAAGTCTTTCGGTTTCCTCCCACAGTACAAAGTCATGCAAATTAGGATAATCGGTATTTCCAAATTTTATTTTTAGCTTCTTTCAAACGGGGCTCTAAACTCTTCCAAAAACACTGATGATGCCTGTTATACCTCATGGAGAGTTTATTGTGACACTGTTTATCAAGAGAGATATTATATTGCTGTACTGTGTCTCTCAGACGTAAACATTCCCGTTAACAGGAGTTACGAACTCGCTCATCTCATACATTTCACATGAATAACGTCATATTTCAATCACCAACAGCTCACTCGAACAGTGCAAGGCTGTGACGAGCTTCAGAGCCTAGGTTTGCTTTCCGTTTCAAGTTATTCACACTATGCCTGCATGTTCGGGTTAACCCAGTGGAGAGGAGCACAATAGGCTTGGTTTCATGTAAATCCAGAGTGCTTGTTCAATTCGAAGGAAAAAAGCTTACCGAACTGTTATACAACGTGACAAGGCAGCTTGTTGAAGAGGTTTGCATCTCCCCAGAGGTCAAGCTCCAAAAACAAGCATCTGCAGTGACGATACTGCGTAACAGTGGCTGTAACCAAGCTGTTCCTGCGTGAACTCTCGGTAAGCAAAGACTTCTGCTGTACCCAAGGTTTAAAACCAAAAATTTTCATTCAGTGATCTGTGTATTTTTAGCGTTATGGACTAAAACGCCATGTGAGAAGGTAAAACAACAGAATTAAAAAAATTTTTATAGGTCACATTTTTATAGTCATGCCCTGTGCTAGTGTAACTTATTAAAGTGCCATCATGCTTCAAATAGATCTACTACATGAGCACAGTCAGAATTATAGCTGTCCAGGAGGGCTTTAAGAGACCGTCCGTCCATTCTGATCAGCCTGAGTGTGACATGGCATTTCCCCAGGACGCCACAAGACAGAATAAGGTTACTGCAGAAGTAGTACAAATCCAAAAATCTAAATAAATAAACAATCCCTTCTCTCACATTCGCTCTGGGGAACAACAATCTAAAAATAAAGATTGGTGGCATTTGTCTGCAAGCACTTCTGATTTCTCGAGTTTCGGCGCCCTTCATTAAACACAACAGCTTGCTGAAGAGAAGTTAATGAAGGAAGAACAAATAATGAAGAGACACACACACACACACACACACACACACTGCAAGAAGCTCAACGTGAACTAGAATGAACAAACAAGGCTCTGACGATGGCGTAGCAGCACTGCTGCTGAGGAGTAGAGTCGACGCTCGTGCAAACCGCACGCCTGCCTGGCCCTCATTAACATCCAGCCCAGAGGCTGAACTCCTGCAAGGACGCTTCTGTGTAACCTCACCCGAGCTGGTGGCATAATTCTGTCAGGCAGCGTAAAATCCACATGCGCCAACCCGCTCTCTGTCCTAGCTCGATCTGAGAGCTGCGTAAATCAGGCTAGGAAGCCGGCGTCGGTGCTGCAGCCTTTTCAAAGACAGTATAAGTCACGCATCATGGAGGCACAGCCTCCGGGAGCCAAGACACCGAGGTCACGGCAAACGCATGATTCATCTCACAGTCAGCATTACTTTTCCTCCAGGGTGACACATGGGGAGGTATCTTTGGGAAACATCATAAGACTGTTTGGAGGACGTGATGTACAAAGTACTTTATTTAAAAAAAAAAAAAAAAAAATCCCGCTGAAGTTAGGCAGAGATGAAACATGAAACAAGCCCTGCCCACTATTTTTACTGCCTGGAAGTAAACTTTTCACTGTTACTGTATTTAATAAAAACCTCCCCACGGTCACAAATATTAACAATATAATAAAGCTCTTCACTAAATTACTTTTATCTTTTAAACACACCTCATTAAAAATCTATTACACATGTACTATCTTATCTTAAACATTATCTAAACCTTTGAATACTACAAACATATGTTCAATTAAATTACTACCTCATATGTTTGCAACACACTACAAGTCAAAAGTCTAAACACCGCTTTTAACTCCATCGTCCTTCCTGAGATTTATTTCCAGGCATCCAAAAAATGTAATTATCTCCTTTGAACAGTCGATATTGAGACGTGTCTGCTACTTATGCTATGTAAAGACTTCATAACGCCTCTAATCTGAGGGGCCAGTTGTTAATAGGTCATTTCTAAGGCTGGTAACTCTAAATGAACAACGTCTCTGCAGCTGAAATACAGTAAGTTTTGGTCTTCCTTTACTTGGGATGGTCTTCATTCATCATGGTGCGCGGGTTTTGCTAAAGCACATGAAAATATAGTTCTTGCAACTGTTCCAGAACAAATGACCTTCATGTCTTAAGATAACAGACCGTTGCTGTTATTTAAATATCCAATGCCATGTGTGTTACTTCATAGTTTTTAAAGAATTGCTCTGGAATGTAGAAATCACTAAAGAAAGCACTGAACTAGAAGGTGGGTCCAAACTTTACTGCTACTGCACATCTCTTTCTGCTTTTGGTTGCCGTGTGTCAACATCAGCCTAATGATCATCCAAAATTCTAAATATCTGAACTCTTGCTTTTAAATTTCATCATCAGTGACCACAGAAGTTTAAGAGCATAAATGAGGTATTGAGTTAAAGCACAGACAGCACACCTGCACAGTTCTCTACTACATGAGACTTATGTTGAACCAGTATGCATGTGTTACATGAGTCCTGACAGTGTACACATTATTATACGAGAACCATACTGTATACACACATTTGTTAAACTGAGTTCTAGTGCACGAGTATCTGTTTACAGTCAGAGCTATCTCAGGAGAGCAGACCAGCGTTGGCCATAAACTTTGGGTTCCCATTGTCCGGCTCTCAAACACTCTAATTTGTTCTGTTAAATAAACATGAGCTCCATGGCAATGCCAGAGGCATCATTTTAGGGATAAAGAGATAATCATATAGAGATAAACACCTGATTTATGGGAGTTTCTTCTTAGAATCCATAGACCTCAGATTTGGAAAAGGTGGAATAAATTGAAAGCTGCTAAAGTGCCATTTTTACATATTTATATATTGTTATAATTTGATTCAATACATTTTTATTTGTATAGTGTCCTTAAACACGGTCACATTTTTACAGAAAAATAAGCTTTTCTGAAACAAAGAGTAAAAAAAGTAAATAAAAAAAAAAAATAGGAACAAAAATTAAAAAAATTAAAAATTAAAATATTTAAAAACATAGAGCAGTTATAACATGACATGAATCAGTGCTATCAGCAAACAGTTACTTTACAAACGCGTTTTGGTAATGGATCAGGCACTCCAGGAAAGAACGTGACCACATGACCACATTTTCTTTTAATTCTTTTCAACTCCATTCAACATTCAGCCCAAAAGTGGCAAAAAACCTCAAACAACAAAGAAATAAAATGAACATTAAATAAACCAAAGATTTTACAGATTTCAGAATGCCCCAGGAACGCTTATTCTAAACCGCTTTAAAGCCATATCGTGCAAAAGTACTGAATTTTACTGAAAGTCTATGAACGCTGTTGAAGCACAGTGTCTTGTGGTTTGACTTACTCAGGTGCACCTATGGTGAGCTTGAGCCTCTGTAACGTCAGCAGATTGTGCCATGATAACACCTGGCTCAGCGAGATGAAGAACATACGGCGTAACAAATATGAAATGCTTACTGCAACAAGGCAGTGCAGAGAGGAGAGCTGTGTGACCCTGCTAGGGCACGGCGTATACAGATACCGCGAAAAATCTCGTAACCCAACAGCGTACCTGTTTCAAATCACAGATTCTTGCTTCCATACCACCTGGATTATTTCATGTTCTAAGAGGAGAGGATGAGCATGCAGAAATATGATATTGGAAATCAGAGGAAGAAGGAAGAGTGTGAGACCTGGAACACGTTGATACGTGATCCACGTATTCGCTTTAAGATAGTGATTCGTGATCTTTCGTTACAGGTTACAGCACATGCCAGACTTAATAATTCATCCTGCTGGTGTTGTGCTTCAAGCCTGTTCTGGTCTGCCTGGTTCCCGGGGAGAGGAAGGGAACCAAGTTAAGATGGGCACTTAAGCACGGCATGGCGGTGAAAAACAGACATTCTGACTTATTTTTCCAGCATGAGAAATGAGGAAAAGCAGTAAATCGTGCTCTCAGAGTGTGTCTAGAGTGTCGCGTCAGTCATGGGGGGGGGGAAATCTCACAGCTATTTCTCTCCCTTTAGAGGAGCAGAAATTGCTTTCAGGATGGACGGCTGCTTTTCCTCCATCGTGTAGTCAGAGCACGTCTGCATCCCGCTGGCGTGGCACGCCCGTGACTCTGCACCTCGCTGATCTATAACAGCCATACGTTTGTGGGGTTCGAGGTGCACAGTAAAATGTTTAAAATATCCACGAGAAAAGCAGGATTAATCGACAGCATAGGGCACAGTGAGAGAGATCATGACGATGATGATGGTGGTGGTGGAGGTGGCTATGCTGTAGTACAGTGTGTCAGAGAGCTGTAATGAAAACGCTTTAGCCTTCACGCTGACACAGCCTGTCCGTCTTCCTGTCAGCTCTGACCTCCCTCTGACTGCTGCTGCTGCACTCAGTCAGGGAAAAGACAACATTAGCAGCTCACCACCGTCCTAATTGATAGATGTCAGCTAGGAGATTAGAGGAGAGGCCATGGGAGAGGCGGGAGAGACTGGAGGAAATTGGTCACGATCGCCAGATTCACAGCGCAGCTTAAAAACAGGCTGGATGTAGGACCTGAAGGGATTACTGCAGAGCGCTGCTGCAAAGATTTCTCTCATTAAACAGAAGAAACATCCTGTGTGCTGTTTAGAAATACCAAATAATCTTATTTCTGATTTAGACTTGGCAAAACATGGCTTTGCACAATAACATTACTGTGTAAGAATACAGACGTATACAGCAATGTGTTAGTAAGGCCTAAGAGGTATAGAAAAAATATATATATATTACACACACATCACATATACACCAGTTAGTTCCAACCAAGAAATCCAATTGTCGGTCACCAGCTCCTTCAGTGGTGGTTAGCTAGTTTCACCAGGATGTGTATTGGTGGAGCAAAATAACTGGTTAAATAATTTTTTTTTATTCAGGTTGCCACTGTTGGACCTTTGTGCAAGGACCTTAACCCAAATGAAATTTATAAAAAAAACAAAAAAAAAAAAACACCTGACAATATATATCAAATATATTTCATTAACCTTTTACATCTATATCTGCTTTTAATGTTATGGCTGATCAGAGCATCTCCGTACCTTAAGATGTGTTTCTAAATAATTCATTTTGCGCTACAGGATATAAAAGTCTCCCTTCACTGATCTCCAAGATCTCTCAGTACTGCAAAAGATTTATTAAACTCCGTCCAGCTGTTGATTTAAGACATACCCCCAGTTTGACGTATGTGCAGTACATTGTCAAAACTCCTGGTTTATAATATAGCACATAACGACAATTTCATTTATGGCACAAGGTTTAGTTTTCATAGTATACGTTTAATTTTTTTATTCAAAAGCAAAAGAAAGTCTTATGAAAGAGGTTAAAGTGCCCCTTCACACATACACACTCGCCTTAGGTTAGGGTTAAAACGTGTGCATAGAAGAGCTTAGAGGGAAAATAGAGAAAAACACCAAAATTGGACAGTTGAAGACTGGAAAAATGTTGCCTGGTCTGATGAGTCTCAATTTCTGTTGAGACATTCAAATGGTAGAGGCAGAATTTGGCGTAAACAGAACGAGAACATGGATCCATCATGCCTTGTTACCACTGTGCAGGCTGGTGGTGGTGGTGTAATGGTGTGGGGGATGTTTTCTTGGCACACTTTAGGCCCCTTAGTGCCAATTGGGCATCGTTTAAATGCCACGGGCTACCTGAGCATTGTTTCTGACCATGTCCATCCCTTTATGACCACCATGTACCCATCCTCAGGATAATGCACCATGGCATAAAGCTCGAATCATTTCAAATTGGTTTCTTGAACATGACAATGAGTTCACGGTACTAAAATGGCCCCCACAGTCACCAGATTTCAACCCAATAGAGCATCTTTGGGATGTGGTGGAACGGTAGCTTCGCGCCCTGGATGTGCATCCCACAAATCTCCATCAACTGCAAGACGCTATCCTATCGATATGGGTCAACATTTCTAAAGAATGCTTTCAGCACCTTGTTGAATCAATGCCATGTAGTATTAAGGCAGTTCTGAAGGTGAGAGGGGGTTAAACACCATATTAGTATGGTGTTCCCAATAATCCTTTAGGTGAGTGTATATGAATAGTAAAGAATCATTAAGGTTTGGGTAGTAGGAGTTTAAATAAAAAGCAGCTAATCGTTTTCCTGAATGAATAGATATGGCACAAACATCTCTGAGGCGACTGTAGAGCTCTGCAGCATTCTAATGGTGGAAAGAGCAGAAGGGGTGTGCTCACCTCCGAGCAAGAAGAAGAGCTCCACTGAGCTGGAAAACGCAGAGCGACAGAGAGAGAGAGAGAGAACCAAACTCCAAAGGCCAGCAGACGGCTTCACACCTCTGCACCCGAACCGTACCTTATCTCTCCTTCACCGTGTTCGCCGAGAGCGAGAAGACTGATGCCCGAACGGAAATGACTGACTGATGGGTGCATGACTGTGAGCGGTGTGAAACACACTAAAAATATCTTGTCCTTAGGGATTATGTGTATAAGCCTAATATAAAATTTATGTAGATTCACTTTATGCTCACAGCATGTTGATTGTCCTGCGGTACAGAAATGACAAAACTACTCAGGGATGAAGCAGAATTACAGAATTGCTCATACACAGTCTATACACAGCCTATGGCATGCTTATACAGTTGGTACACTGGTCACTTGGTTTCAAAGTGAGTCACAAAGTGAGTCTTTTTAAATCAAACCAGCTTCAGTTGAATTCTAGGAAAGTGACTCAAACTGAAGAAAGGAAGTAAATCAGACACACCCTGTGTTTTAGGAATTTTCTAACTCTTGTCCTTCCCACACCAGAATTTTTTATCAGTCTTTAAACTCATTCGTGTGAAGTTGAACGGAGTAAACTGGAACAGATTACAAAAAAAAAAAACAGGAATTTGTCAAATAACCACAACTTAAAGGTTCTGACTTTTTAAGTAGGAGTTGCAAGTTGGAAAAAATGTTCAAACTGACCTTTCCTACTGTGAATTCTTACAATTTTCCCTTGGACACGAATGCAGTGTAAATGCAGAGCAAATGTCAAGCATTTCTCTAGGTTTAGACTGATGAGTAAAGAGAGAAGAAACGGATGGGCGAGACACAATCTTTTCAACTAGTAATTTCTATTTCCTTTCAATCAAAACAGTATTGGTGTTTCATAAAAAAGTTATACAACATATAATACAGAAAATGCGTGCTACTTCTGAAGTTTATGAAACATGGAAGTAGGGCTGAAACGTTTCCTCGAGTAACTTGAGTAATTCAATTACAAAAAATGATTGAGGCAAAATCTTCTGCCTCGAAGCTTCTTTTAATTAATTTTAAAAGGTTGCATTATGTTTTTGCGCAATCATTTGTTGACAGCCTTCCGGATGCAAGCCGCCAGTAAACACCGACGAAGAAGAAGCACTTACATCACCCAAAAAGCGGAAGGAGATGCAAACAGTTAGCTGTGTATGGATTTGAGGGAGCATTCTTGTGTGGGATGCAAAATGGAAGGAAGCGATAAAATTATCAGCGAGCCAAGAGATGAAGAAAGCAGCAAGAGGAAAAAAACAGAAATTGTCAGTAAAGGCTTATGTTATGCCCGAGATGTAAATTTTGAAACTTTTAGTTCTGAAAGTTTAGTTGCCCACCTTAGAGTTTTTGTATAATTATTTATTTCAATGTGTGCCTTAGTTTTTTTGATCCTTAAAGTCACTTGAAATACCTTCTTTTTTTTTCATCTGAGAAAAGGCTTCAAAATAAGAATGTATGGCACTGTAATGCACTTAATTCATCTCATCTAATTTTACATTTATCTCATGTAATAACCTTGCAGCATGCTGTCAAAACCAAGCAGCTTTCCACAGTCACTTCACAGCAATTACAATCATCGCTAAAGTCAGATTTGTCTCAGTTGTTATTGGTTCTTTAAGATGACCAGATGAGCTGCTGTATTTTTTTTTTTTTTTTTTTTTTGTCCAACCCAAAGGTGTTCCCCTTCTGCCTGACTCATAAGGTCATGTTTGTGGAGGTGAAACAGCATTTTCGGGAGTGCTCCACAGTGCAGCGTCAGCTCGATAATTTATCCTGGACAAATAGCTGTGATGTGAACAAATAAGTCTTTCGGGTCACTCTGGGAAGCTGGAAAGATCATTTCCCTTCCGGGCCAAGGCGAGAAGCTTGAGAACGACATGATGGATGTTCTGGTTGTTTGGAAGGTGCTGTGGGATAGGCGCTAAACAGGCAGAAATCGAACACCCCCCCCACCTGTGTAATTAAATCTTATCTGTCACAATCTATAAAAAGCCTGTGTTCTTGTGTGCAGAGGAATTACACAAGATTACAGAACAATGGTCAGTGATCTGTGCTAATTCTGCTGCTTAATCACGGGTAAGCAGCCCAGCAGCTCGGACTCAGACCTCGTCGCCTACGCCTGCACCGAAAGTGTGTGATTAGCAGCAAGGTTAGTAATCAGACTCAACAGCTCGGTGACCGAGAGCTGCTGGGATTTTCTTTGCGCTAAGCACCAAGTTCAGTTCAAGTAGGCTTTATTGTCATTACAACCATATACAGTTAGTACACAGTGAAACGAAACAACGTTCCTCCAGGACCAAGGTGCTACACGCAACATAAATTTACAACATAAATTAACAGAGACACTAAACTAGCTAACCAAGAGGCCTAGTTAACTGGCTAGCAGAGACAGGACAGAGAGACCTAACATAAATTACAACATAAATTAACAAAAACTAACTAGCTAAGTATAACATTTTTACAGACAACATAAAGTGCACGTGCAAATGTGCAAACAAGAGCAACAACAAAGTGACAGTGCGCAACCACGACATAACAGAACATAAAATGTATGTCGTTACTGTACTTGCAAAAACGGTGTTGTCAAGTGCACTTGCAAAACCAAATCAAGTACGATGATAAAACTGGCTCACATGAAGACCTTATCACATCTCATCACAAGAGCAAAACTTTCCTCATTTAGTTCACCACTCTTAAAAATCACCAATTAGCATCACCTCATTAGAGCTGTTATTAGAGCTTTACAGAGAGTAAGTATCAGACACATCTCAATATTAACTGTTCAAAGAAGGTGACTGCATGTTTTGGACACCTTCAGCACTGCAGAATGGATGACCAAGGAATTAGAAGGTGTGTCTAAACCTTTGACTAGTAATGTGTGTATAAGCAGGAACACATGCTACACAGTCTTTTTACATGGTTCGTAGGGCAGTTGTGGCTTTGAGTTACTGATCGGAAGATCCCAGGTTCAAACCCCATGACCACCAATTTATCACTGTTGGGGCCTTGAGCACGGCCTAAACCTTCCACTGCTCAGCTGTATAATGAGAAAAAGTAAGTCGCTCTAAATAAGGGCGTCTGCCAAATGCGTGAATGTAAATGATGGTTATTAGATATTTTAAATAATTTTTAATACTTCAAACCACTTATAAATGCCCAAAATAATCAAATACAAAATCAACATACTACCCATGATTCACAACTCTAACCGTCAAGAATATTTTGTTTTATTTCTAACAAAAAAGAAGCCTATTTTATACATTTTTTAAGATTTTAAACAAGAACTGCAAACACTTTCAACCATTTAAAGCCAGCAGAACGGTGGTACGGCAGTCTATCTAAAGCAAGCTGTGCAGCATCTTTTCGTCTGATTTTTTACCTCATCATCTTTACATCCTGCTCAAACTTCCCAAACACTGTCACGCTCATTATTAGACTTTCTTAGGATGCCGAGCGCAGTGTTGCACCAGCGTTTTCACTCTGAGCTTAGATTTCTGGTTAACGAGACACGCGAAGGAGACTAAACGCTTGTTTTCTTAAAGTTCTTATTCAGATAGATGACTGTTTTTCCTCCTATAAGATAGAGAGAGAGAAAAAAACTGTCACACAAAATTGCTAATGTGTTACAGGAACAACCTACGAAAAAACAGCACATACTGACAAATTAGCAGTGACTATTTCACTGTCACACAGTGACTATTTCAATATAAACATAATTAATACATGACGCTGAATACATGTGAGAACTATAAACTAAACGCTTGGGTCTGCTTCAACCTTACCAACGTCACTGTCTTGACGTCCACATGTATCTATTCACAGACCTCTTTAAAACTAAAATGGTAAAAAAAATCTCCTCCTGTGACACGGAAACAAAATATGACCTGGAAACACTTAGAGCCACACAGACACCTGAATATTCCTCCATTCGTCAATGCGCTAGCACGAGATGTAACTGCATCACTATTCCTTCCACCATTCACAACTTATCGAGTCTCGGATCTCATTTCAATTTTCACTCTCTCCATGTTTAACATTCTTATGAAGTGGTGTTTCAAGCACTGTACTGCAGACCGGTGTTTATGAAAGTAATCTAAAGCTGGAACTCAAACTTACAGCTACCAGTCTTTGAACTGGAGGACGTTCCAAGGGTGGGACAAAGACATAGAGACACAGAGAGATAAAATTAGAGAGAGAGAGAGAGAGAGAGAGAGAGAGAGAGAGAGAGAGAGAGAGAAAGCATAACAGAGTAATGATGGAGAAAAAGAGAGAAAGATAGTCAAACAGAGACAAAAAGAGAAACAGAGAAAGAGCAAATGAGAGAAAAACAGAGAGAGAGAGAGAGAGACACACACACACAAAGAGAGATTCATACAGAGAAAGGGACAGGCAAAGACAGCAAAAAAACAGACAAAGAGAAAAAGATGCCAATTCCCATTTCTGCTCAAAATAAATAAAAAAAATAAATAAATTTCTACCAAAGACTGGATTTACTTCAAACATAGCACCCCCCACAGACCACTAGAGTCCTGCAAGGCCAAGAGCTGTGATGAAAGAACAGTCTTCTCACACAGCGGTCCTGAACCTCAGTGCACACACACTCACCAACACACAAACACAGAGACAGAAACAGAATAAAAGAAAGAAACAGAGAGAGCAACGCAGAGACAAAAATAAAGAAAGACATAGAGAGAGAACAAGACACAGACAGAAAGAGAGAGAGAGAGAGAGAGAGAGAGAGAGAGAGAAAGAGAGAGAGAGAGAAAGAGAGAGAGAGAGTGTGTAAGGTCGAAGTAAAAGTCGGTGTAATTCTGCATGCTTAATTGTATTAAAAGAGCACCCGAAATATTCAAGGCAAAGAAGGGACGAGAGAATGGAGAGAGGAAGCAAATGCAGAACGTTGTCTACAGGAAAGGAGGAGTAAAATTTAAATGAGATTACACCTGCAGACTGCTGATGCCAAGTTCACACAGCACGCCTGTAAAAACCTCACTGAGCGTTTAACACTGCGTGATTGACTCGCTTATGATCGGGTGTTTGGAGCTGTAGGGGAGCGTACGCTACTACTCAACACACACACACACACCCATCTTCACCTGGATGGAGTGCTGCTCATGGGTGCCTCTATCTATCAGAAACAAAAGAAAGATAAGAAAATATGGAGTAAAGTAAACAATCCAGAAAAAAAGTCCTACAACTCTCTCAACTCTTGACTATCTGATGTAGATGAGGGTGCACTAGTGCGTAAGTTCACCATCTGATGGTCTACAACATCCAGGTGAAGGAGGCAGGGTTTTTGTAGCTCTCAGATGTTTCTCAACACCAGAAACATGAAGGAATTAATTCAGTCATTTGAAGCATGTAACCTTGTGAAATATCTCTCCTAAGGTAGAGGGCACAAAGGCATTTTAGACTTATTGGATAATTAAAAACAAAATGGGTTACAAGGCAGAAGGCAGATAAAACTGAATGCTTAACCTGTGAGGATCACTGTAAGATCATTGTACAGGCTGTGAAAAGTGAGAGGTCATTGAGAGTAAATCTACCAAAAAATTTTTTTTATATATATATATATATATATATATATATATATATATATTCATTCAACATATTCCCCATGCAACCAGACTTTTTTTTTGGACACCCTGTATTTCTTTTTAGACATAAGAGAGACAGCATGTAAAAGCAAAATGAAAGATCTCAGGACACAGCCTTGTGGGACATCTTGTTGAACAGGAGTCGGATGCACTAACCTCAGAGAGGTCAGACAAATACGACCTAAAACAATCCATTGCCGTTTCATTCCTAAAGCTCCTAGTAAAGGTGATTGACATTTACGAGACTTCAACGCCAGTACGATTATGAGAGTCCTAACCCCAATAAAACATTTAAATTTTAAATTTAAACATTTTAAAACATTTCAAAGTAGGCCATACGTGAATGACTGGCTGAGGTGGCTCTGTGCCCACTAAAGTCTCCCGTGAACGATTAGCAAGTGGAACGTCTGATCCTTGAAAATCGACGCATGTCGCATCAGAAGTGTACACACAATCATTCACCAACACCACTTGCATGTTACAGGAACTCGGCTAGAAGTTATTTCCACATTCCTGTATAGTCCTGACCTCGCTCTAAGCCATTTCGACATGTTTGGGCCATTGAAGGCATTTTAGGCAGTACAATCATGGCTCTGGTGTACTTAAAAAAATAAAAATAAATAATTTCTACCTTGATGGTATCCAAGTACTAGTGAAAAACTGGGATAAATGCATTAGTGTGGCAGGGGATTATATAGAGAAAATAAAGGTATTTTACCGTCCGAGTTTTTCTGCAAAATCAAAAGCAACATTTTGAACACCCATTATATACAGTGGGCCAAAAAAGTATTTAGTCAGCCAGTTGTGCAAGTCCTTCCACTTAAAAAGATGAAAAAGGCCTGTAATTTTCATCATAGGTATACCTCAACTATGAGAGACAAAATAACAACAAAAAAAAAATCCTGAAAACAAAATCCTGAAAAAAAAAATCACTGTTGGATTTTTAAAGATTAGTTTATTTGCAAATTATGGGTGAAAATAAGTATTTGGTCGTTAACAAAAAAAATCTCAATACTTTGTTTTATACCCTGTTGGCAATGACAGAGGTCAAATGTTTTCTGTAAGTCATCACAAGGTTTTTACACACTGTTGCTGGTATATTAAATTCTTATTTTGAACGTGTCTATATGCTTAGACATTTTCTTAGTTTTACCGAGCCAGGCTGACGTTACATGGCACTGCCTGGTATCAGAATATTTCATAACGAGTAAATGAGCCTAATTTCCTAGCACAAAAGTTATCAGATCCACCACGCCATATGGGTGGAGCATTTGAGGGTAAAACTAGGCTTAATCTTATGTTACACCTGATTTTTTCCCCTCCTGACACCAAATAACCTTTCCTTTAAGCTCAACCATTACATGAGTAAACCCATCATTCATTTAAAAAAAATCCCAAGCAGCAAAAGTAGCTTAATTGAAACCAGTGCTACAGGTTCTCAGCCCTAATCACGAGCACAACCGTCATCCAAAACAGCCGACGTCATGCAAACAGTGTACAAGCATGGTCGGAAGTCTACATGCACTCCTGAAGGTTATGCAGGAATTATTCCAAACTAGTCGTTCCCTGGAGGAGAATTGATTATAGAATATACCCTAAGAAATTAATTCACAAGTTAAAATTTATTTTGGGTTTACTGACATCAACACAGGATCAAAAATATATACATGCACACACATTACCAATTCAGTCAACAACAAGGCCTCTCCACTTCCTGTGATGATAGACTACAGCTGGTTGCTTCTCTGTGCAACATAAAAAGGCAGCACTAATTGGTTTGACTAACATACAGGACAATAGGAAATTACAAGGAGCTCAGTGCAGATATTATTCCCCAGCCCCAAAACATAATGCTACCCTCACTATGCTTAACAGCTGCTACAGCGTGCTCTAAAGTGAGAACACTGTAGCAGCTGTTAAGCATAGTGATGGTAGCATAATGTACAAAGTGGATGAAGTTTGACGGAGAACTTCAGGATTCTTCGGCAGGACCTAAAATTATCAGTTACTGTATAAGCATGAAACTTTGTGCCCAACTGGATACTGACCCAAAAAAAACACACTAAAGCTGGTGGTGTAATGAATAAACAAGGCTAACTTTAAGTCTTTGTAGAATGAATAGGGAAAAAAAAAAAATCGGTTCAGCTATGAATCATATAAAAAAAATTCTCTTTTTCTAATCATTATTTGTTTGTACATTCATAATAGGAATGCGCCGGTCAGATGCTTGATCATCCCCGAATATAACCGATTCAGAAATGCATGTTTATGGAGTTGCATTATAAAATGTTGTGCATGGTCAAGTCTTCGATTGGCCTTTTTCTCCAAACTCAAATTCCAAGTGGTTTTAGAGGCAAATATCAAAACAATGTGTAAAAATTTAGTGCGTTAGAAGATGCGTGTGGGCATGCGAGCCAAGAACTGATCCATTCACTTTCGAGGCATTTTAGGAGGTAAAACGTCACCGTTTCTTTATAATCCTGCAGGTGCTACACTGTAAACTATTCTCACATCCTCTATGTGGTAAAAGTGAATTATTGGCCAAGTTTGTTTAGAAATAATAATTATGCCAAATTACACAACAGAGATATGTGCTGCTCAGAAACAAAGTAGCTTTTTGTTTATTTTATTTGAAAAACTCTTTATTTAAAGTTAGTTTGTAGTGTTTAAATGCTGTGCTTGGTTTTCAAGCAAAACAAGCTCCATAAAGAACGGCCTACATTTAATTACTCATGTTCGATTCACTTTTGAAGCGGCTGAATAATGAATAAAGCGAAAAGTATAACTTTTGAGTTATGACGTCTTTTTTTAATATAAATATTCTGATTCAATACTAAAATCTTTCAGATTTTGTTACAATTTTTAGACCTTGAACCTCGAAGAAAAAAAAGTTTGTCATAACTCAACAGTTTTATTACCAGCCACATACAATTTTATACCAAGTTAACTGTCCCCTGACTCTTGGAGAAATCTTTTTTGCTTTTTACGGTGTATGGTTGTGTATGTGGCGAATAAAATTAGTACTTGCCTGGTGATTCCCATCCCCACTGAACAGTGCTGAAATTCAGACCGTGCTTAAGAGTTAGGTCTGTGCCAGACAACCCACACATTAATCCAAGCAGAATTTTGCCAGAAGCTTGTTGATGCCCGTGAGGTAAAAACCTGCTAGAGATGAAACTTTCTAAAGGACATTTAACCAAAAATATTAAGTGTGCTAGTTAGCTCCAGAAAAAGACTAAGTGAAAGAATTAACTGAAGTGCAATGTTGTACGAAAATTCACAATGAATTAATGTAGGGCTTTAAATCTTAAAACAGTTGCTATTTAAACTGTAAATAAATTATAGTAAAATGCTAGGGGAAAAAAACGCACACACTAAACAGAAATGTCAAACTGATTTACTTGTTAAAGATTAAAGTATCCCAACACTGTGTGAGTCGAGATCATGTTTTCAAATTACATAAGCATTAAAAAAGCTTCCGTCAGTCGACTTTCAATATAATAATAGTCTCTGGTAAACAAAATTGTTTTTGAACTGATCATGTTTTAAATCACTCTGAACAGCTTGCTTCGTTCTAAACAAATATTCAGATATCAGGACAAAAGTAATGGCACCATATAAAAAGAGTGAGCCCTGGTAGCTGAATTTGTACTAAGTAGAAAGCGTACTTTCACCATTAAATCATTATTTTGACGTCACCTTCTCTGTCTGTACGCTTTCTCTTTTACAGGAGTGGGACAATGTAATCACAGCCTTAAAGCAAGCTTTAAATGTAATAAACCCACAATTACAATTATACACATTTGCAGGACATTATTACAATTTCGAAAGCTGAAGATGTTTCACAAAATTTATTACCTTAACAAAAAAACCAACAGATGCCCAATGAAGGACAAAATACAAAACATGACATCATTTGTCCACACAATCCATTACGCAGATACTAATTAAGAACCATAGTAACCAAGAACCAAAATGTATAATCATGTATATGCTTGAAAATGTAAAGCAAGAGGTCAAATTTGGAAAAAAGAAACAGGCAGTAATTCTTTTAAAATACAAAAGCTCTAAAATAAAAAATAAAAAAACGACCTCACTGCAATTAAGCTTTGCGTAACGTTGCTGCTGTGACCCATCTAACCTCTTGTGCCGTGTGAAGCCACACTCCGAACTGAACACATCTCGTCTGGCAGAAGAGGCTTTGCTGAGGATAAACAGTCTCATTAGGAGACAAGAGCAGCTGCTCAGGAATTCGGTGCCAATTTGCTCTTTGTGGTTTGATGTACACGCAGGGCCATACGCCGTGCCTGCTTCCTCACGAGGATTGCTTTGATTCCGATGAAGGGCCTCGGTGCTGGCCTCGGGGCCTTCTGAAGTGCTGGGAAGGAGTTTCAAAACCCGAAAAAAGTTAGCACAAGCTCCATAAATCTCCCAGTGGAGGGCATCTCCAAAGAGACCATCGCAAATTGTCTTGACAACCGCGACATGTTTCTCCTAATTACAGCTACGCTGAGGGTTACAAGCGTTCAGACATCAAGTGACCTTGTTAGGTCTCAAAATCATGCAGTTTAAAGTGATAATGAAGGAATCAGGCAAGCTAGGAGGCTCGTTTGCCTTAAAGGCTAAAAGAAAAGAAAAGAAAAAAAACTTTTGTTGATTCAATAAAATTATACAACAGCTAGTTCCAACCCAGCAATCTGATTAGACAAGAGGCATTCTATGTATGGTGATAATGGACGGTAACAGCACTGGGACCTTTAACTATATGTATCTCTTTAATAATTGTTAATCACACTAACTGTCTGTCATTGCCTGGGTGAAAGTAGGTCTGTACAGTCTGCAGTACTGAGGAGAGAGCACCTGCCCGCCAAAACCTACATTCAAAACCAGTCACAGAAGCACTTTGAGCAAAAACACACATATGAAAACATGCAATCTTAACACTCTGTCTAATTAATAATTCTTTAAGTTTTTCCAAATGTCCTCTGAACCATCAGTGTTGTTCTGTTCACGACTAACGCAAGCTACAAAGCTAAATAGCTTAAACACAAGGCTAAATCTTAAATCTTCCCAAAGTAATGCACTTAATTAGAAATTAAACAGATTTAATTCCTATTTAAGTGCATTACTTGGTGTGAAGACCTGTACACTCTAAATAGTGCACTAGCTTTCCATTTAACACCATTTGGGATTCAACCTCTGGAGCTGGATATTCTAAAACAGAATAAGTGGGAAAATATTTTAGCATAATTTCTGGTTACTGG